>NC_137200.1:10922492-11192492 GCF_960531495.2 Zeus faber
CAAAAAAAAAAAAAAAAAAAGAAATCCTCGTTTATGATGCATCATCACGTCAAACCCTCTGTTGATGTCTGTACAGTGAGGTGCTGAAACTTTCAATTTTTTGGCACATTTCTGACCAGCCAAAATGATTGAATTTGATTGGAATTTTTGTGTATTTCTTTTTTAATATATATAAAATTGTGATGTGAAACAGATTGGAAAAGTGGAAAAGTGGCACTTTGTGCCCAACGACAATGTTGCAGGACCTAAAAAACATTATTTATTATTATAACATTATTTTTATTTTGCAGGCAGTTATTTTGGTCGGTCGATTTTCCATTCTTTTTATAGTTTCTGGTCAGCCCATAGGCAGCAGATATAGGAGAATGCAGATATCATTAGCAAGTATCCAGGAAGGAGGTTTTGTCGCCTCCATTTGCAAAGACGAATAACGTACTTGGATGAGACAATTTTGTGTTTTTGTGGAAAGGCGCGGTGGTTGCTTATAATGCGGCTTTCTTATGACGGCAAGTGATTCCATGGTAAAAAAAAATAAAAGCAGCTGCAACATCTCGGTTTACTCACAACGGCACGGCACGGCAGAATAGGGAAACGTGTCTCCGTACCTCAGGCGACAGCGGTTCTTGGCCACCCTGGTGAGCATGTAGCGGTTGAGGGTGTAGAAGTAGTCGTGGTAGGGCACGTCGTGGGTGATCACCTCGGCGTCCACGACGTAGCACTCGCTCTCTTGACTGGCCTTGTACAGAGTCTGCGGACACGACAGGACAGCGTCAAGACTGCTCACTTCACCACTCCAATCATCAATCAACAGAGAAAATTTATTATTATTTATTCACGTGATAGCATTGGATCTCATTTTAATGAACATATTGTACAGTCACTCCTGTTAGGCCGGTGGATGACCAGAGGGGGGCAGACTAACCTGCGTCTCTGTGACCGTGGCAGTCTTGGGGACCATGGGGTTGTTGAGGGAGATGGTGTAGAAGAGCTCTCTGGTCTGGTTCCCCTCCTCCTCTTTCTTCCAGGGGTGATACACCACATCTACAAGAGAAAACTTTTTTTTTGTTATCGGTCACATAAGGCTTTATTTTATACCCTTTTAAAACAAAACAACAACTAAACTTGGCCCGGGCATATCGTCTCTCACCTGAGAACTTCCTCTGCTGCAGGAAGTCCCTCATGAAGTGCGACTGGGTGAAGAGGATGTCGTACATCTTATCCACGCCAAACTTGTATACTACATTGATGTACTGTCTGCCGTGCAGCTCCTCGTGGAAGGCTGTCACCTCACCTGCTTGATCGATACATTACACCCACACACACGCACACACACACGCACACACGCACACACGCACGCACGCACGCACGCACGCGCGCACACACACACACACACACACACAAAGTTAACAGTTTACAGAGTGAAGGTTGTTTGCAAAGAATGTGGCGATCACAGAATAACATACTGCTTGTATTCCATATTGGCACGTCTGGCATTTTTGAATGATGCATGCATATGAAGTTGTCTGAATCCGTCGTCGAGAAGGATGCATAACTAACCAAGGCTTTGAAAAGGAATCTAACGAAGAAAGCGATGCAGGATTGTCATAAATGGTTGTCAAAGCCCCAAATGTTTGTATCACTGCAAATTTCTACTAAATGAAACCGTATCTAATCATTGGATGATGTGACTTAGGTACACACAGTCGGTATATGGGTTGTTATGACAAGAAGTGAATTTTACACGTGTGTTACTGCTCAAAGGCCCACCACACACCTTCATCGTGCGTCTCCGACGAGTCGCTCAGCTCCGTGGGCAATTCGTCATGGTCGTTGATGTCCGGCGAGGGTCGGGGGCCGTGGCCGTCCGGCGGGCTGCCCTGCTGCTCCACCAGCGGGAGGGTGAGGTGCTCGACGTCAAGTAGACTGACGGGGGGGTCTTCAGCTGCCGTCCCTGGCGTCAGGTCGTCCTGCTGATGACCCATAAAGGGAGTCAGGAGCTTTGGTCCAGAGAATACCTATAACCTGTACCTAAATGCACTTTCAAACAAAGTGTCCCCAAACGTTTTTAACAGAAATCTTAAAAGAGCCTCCGTTTGGGTTTGTCCCTCCTCCTCGTCGCTGATGGGGCAAAGGTATATGGTATATGCTGCCATCCATGACACATAACAACGCAAGGGAAATCAGTGATTTTGGCTGTGATGGGCTGTGACAACTGAAATCATCCCTTTTGGAACGTAATGTAAAAGAAACAAGAACATTTATTTAGAAACACATTGCACGGGATTGTGTTTGTTGGATGGTGTCACATCCCATACAAAATTGTACTGTATATCAATCCAGAGAGGAGAGCTGTGTTGGAAAAGCGTGATCTTATTGAAGAGATGTCTGGATAGAGATGTCTTTAAATTATATTTTATGTTTATTATTATTATTATTATTATTATTATTATTGTTATAATTTATAATTATGAAAGATGCCTGAGCACCATACTGGGAACTAGGGCAGGGTGAGGACAGCTCTCAGCCTCTCCTAAACCCTGTTGGACATAGAGAGTCGGAGCGCGCTGCCTACTCTGAGACGCTGGATGAAAACGGGCCCAGGTGCCGTTTCACTCACAGGCAGTGGCGAGTCAGCGGCGGGCAGGTAGCTGTTGGCCGTGATGGTGGCGAGGTCCTCCTGCGGCAGCAGCACGGGGCCCATCTCGGGGGTCTTTGCTGGGGCACTGCTTGTGTCGTGGTTGTGCTCATGGTTTTCCTCGGCCGGCAGCTCCTCACAGTACCTGCACCACGGAGATGGACAGCAGCTGTAGGTCAAGGTTACCAGCTTGCGTCACACTGCATGCACCGGGCTGCACACACCGGCACGGCCGTTTGTGTTTGTGTGTCGATGACCTGGCAACCTCAAGCAACCTTTGATGTGTTGTTTTTTCTCCCAGCTGGCAGCGAGTTTGTCCACATAAAAGAAAGAGGTGGTCGATTTTTAACAGATGGTCAACCAATCAAAAATATGTTGCCCTATCTTCTCCTTTGTGCAGGAGTATGGACAGTAACAAGGAGAAAAAAATAGAAAGTATTGCAAAAGCAGCAGCAGTTAGTAACTTTTTTGTGTTTTTATCCATATAATCAAACTATCTGGACTGGAGCTGCTGGGTTTAACCAACCTAATTAAAATGCCACAGGAAAATCCATAATAGGCCATAAGTTACACTTATAACGCCATTGTAGTATACGGAATTGATGAGGTAACTATTACCATTCAGACATTTAATACTACTAGTGCTGTGCCCGTTCAAAACATGCCTGTTCGGAACGGGCTGCGTTGTAGGGGTGAGCGGATCGATACTAAAAGTATTGATACTACCGACACTACGTCTCAGTTTGAAGATGGATTCTAGCATCAATAGGATCGATACCAAAAAAGGCATTTTTCTTCTTCTCTTCTTCTCTCAATATATTTCCTCACTTGCGCTTGCTTGGCTCACTTGGCTGTGCGGCAGGCACATGCGGGGGCTGGGCGCAGGGTGGCGCCCATGGTACCCTTTTTATCAGGCCCTTATTTATTCAAAGTTTATTAATATTACAGGTGTCGCATGTTATGTTGTAAATAAAAAACAAATTTGGCTTTCTTGCAGTACAGCCAGTGGGACATTCTTCATTGCATCCTTGCAATGAAGAACAGGCTATTTTTCATCGATTAGAATAGGATGATGAATTGGGTTGTTTTTTTTAAGTGTGTGCGTGTGGGTGCAAGTACAAATAGTTAAAGGAAGGTTATAATGTAGGCCTACCCTGTAAAATTAAACATGAGATGTATGCAAGAGGGGATGCCACTATTTATTCATAGTTCACAGCTAAAACTCACCCCATGGTGTTGAAGTCGTCGTCGGGGGGGACATAGTCCTCGTCATCGCTGGTCAGGCCCAGTTCGTTACCGTAGCACTGGTGGACAAAGTGCCAGAGTTCTTTGGGACATAAGGGCTGAGGGAGTAACGACACAGGGAGGAGTGAAATTGAGGGTAAATAAAGGAGGGGATAATGAGAGAAGGCAGACGGCACAGCAAGACAAGATTATGGGTGGAGGGGGGATTTTTAAAGAAGGCAAAAAAGAACAAATAAAGGACAAAAGTAGGAGAAAAGCAACTTTTAGATGTTCCACATACAGTAAGATGCAGGAGAAAACGTTACAACGACTGCAGCTAGGCAACCGGAGCCGTTAGTGACACGGGAAGTCGTACCTTCTCCAGGAGAGCGTTCTGCCAGAGACGGAACATCATCATGTAGGTGCGGTCCCTCGCCCCGAAGGAGGTGAAAAAGTGCTGAAAGATTTAGAGGGGAGGGGTGTCCTAAGTTTTCAATGGTGCGTTAAACTGTTGATTTACGGGTCCGAAGAAGTTCTCCCCCGCCAGGCGGACCGGAGCAAGACAGACTGCAATTTACGACTGTGACACATAGCAGAGCATCCATTACTGCCAGGCAGGGCTGGAGTAACCAGCTTAAAGGGCTTCACGGTCAGCCAGTTTACGGTTACATTTGAACAAGGCTAGAAAAAAATAAAAAGCGAACAAACATTGTTTTTCTTAAAGAAAATTACTTTCATTGTTCCCATGAACTACTGTTCTAATGTTGTTTGAAATTCTACAATGCAATTTGCCACATTTGCCTGTTGAACCACAACTAATGGACGAAGGAAGTTGCCACTGTTGAATAATTGGAATATCTTAAAAAAATAAAGAAAATCCTGAAAAAATAAATACAATGCAAACTCTGTAACGGATTTTGACTTTGGATTTGTTTGAAAGGGAAAATCTTAACTTTAACCATAACAAATTCTCTCTGCAGAGCTGTACATGACGAATGGACAATAGAGAAAGATATACCCTGATTATGATCCAAAACTAGCCAAGAAAGAGGATGGGCCCAAATTCAGAACCAACATTTTAGAGTCATTAATTTATTAAAGATCGACCTGGCATTATAATGGGATTTTGAATGCTCATAAAAAAAACATTGTTTTCACCTTTTCATTGTCAGTGCACAGCTGTATGGCGTTGGGGATGAGGCGCGCCGTCTTCTCCTTGGTCATGGAGCAGATGTCCTTCAGTCGCACCATCAGCTGAAGGGAAATGGACATTATTTTCAAACTTCTCAGAGCAGAAGAGCATCTTGAAGTGGTTAGACAAGGCTTAAAAGTGTATCTGAATAACGAGTAACAAAGTCAGCGGAGCGATTCAGAAGTATCCAATGCCTCTTGCAATGAAGACTACAGCAGGAGGACTACAGCATCTGACAGAACCCTCACCAGAGTTTCCCATCGGAAGATGTTGCTATAGAAACAGATCCAGTTTTCGGAGAGGTAGAGACGTCCCTGCAGGAGGATGTCCCTCTGCAAGGCACAGGAGTAGTCTGGAATTGGGGTGGGGAGGGTGGGGACATCGGGGGCGCAAAGGTCAAAGTGTATCCAAACAACAAAGGCACCTGGAATTGCGCTGGGACTTCCATGCGCTGCTTGTGTTTGTGGCCAACTCTGCTTTTATTTACAAGGGATGGATAGCATGGATGGCAGTGATGTGGCATTGTAAATCTACTTTTCTCCTGACAAGAGAATTAAGTATTTAAATGAGTGTTTCCTCAACCCACACAACCAATACACCCTCCATGGTTACTGTCCATTGAAATCAAATTCGCCACATGATGGAATTTAAGGCTTTCGGGTGTAGATAAAATGGCAATGCTTGGTCGTGAGGACAGTTAAAAAGAACAATAAGGGACAGTGGTGGCCATAGAATTGCAAAAGAGATCTCGTAAGCGATAAATTCTATGGCCACTTTCCAAGGGATGTCCGGTTTTAAACTCACCCACAATGAGGCGCTCAGTGTCAGGTAGTTGCTTGAAGAGCTTCCTGAAGTCTTCATTGCGTTGCTTGTAGGTGGGACTCAGCACCTGCGGCAGTGCATATACAAACACACATTTACATGAAAATGCCTCCATTCGGGTCAAGGAAACTGAAATTTGAGTAACACAATATCCACGAGGTCTATTTAATAACCTGTCCAACTGGAATCATTGTTGACAGTAATTGACAATTTTCTCTATGTGGACGTGCTGAGGTAAGTAGATTCAAACACACAAAATGTGAGGTCCTCACACTTTGCACATTAGTGTGAAGTTGAAACAGAGCACAGACTGATTAATATTGCACTTACATTAGCGTTGCTTTCAGTCAACCCGTCAGCAACCCGCCCTGCTGACTGTGAGTGAGACGAAATGATGGCCGCACCCGCGAAAACGCTTTCAAAACCTGTTTGAATGTTCACGCGTTCACAGTTAACTAACCCGCACGCAAACCACCCACAAACCAACAAACTGCGGGTGACTGCCACTATGAATCAAGCCATGAGACGCTAATTTAGGACCAGGTCCATTTATGGTCCAGAGGTCCCAATGGTTGTATCCCTTCAAGCTTTCATTAGAAAGCTCAAACCAGCCTCGCTCTGTCCCGCTCTAGTCCCACTCGTGTCGCTTCTTCAAAACACGTCTGCACACACACACACAAGCACACACGCACACACGCGCGGACCAACCCCGGAGGAAGAGACTTACAGCCGGTGCCCCCTCTGAATCTGAGTTGCGGTGCTGCCGTGTGGCGGGACAGCGGTCCTGAACTGGCAGCACGAACGCCTCTCGGCCGCACTCCCAGTTCGCGTTCGCGTCCGACAGGATTTCGATGAGGGCCTCCATGTCCGTCATCATTCTTTCCTTCACTTTTCCAAATTGTACTTTATTGTGCGTCCGTCAGCCTTTTTTGTCTCTATCGTCAATACATCACACTAACCCGAAACGACGAGAGCCCACAACACCCACGACGAAAATACAGCCATTCTGATGATTCTCCCTCTCGTTGTTCCGCAACAATGAAAAATGGTCCTTTCCGCCAATGAGAAATCAGTATAAGTATTGCAGAGGACAATGAGCGGTGTAGGAGCGGTGTATGAATCCTTCCGACGCTGACACAAGAGCCGGCGTCACCAGTCCGCTGGGTGAGACAGGTTCTCCTGAAACGCAGCTTTCCCCGTGTCTCCCGAGGTTCCCGCCCGTATCGGTCAAGGCGGCGCCCCGTCGTCTCCTTTGCCCGCCCCGGCTCCTTTGACGACCCTCCACCTCAAAACCAACGGGTTCCCGCGGTAGCCCTCGTCGTCCAGCTTATGCCTTGTGCCGCGCGCTTCAGAAGCCAAAAACGTGCTCGAGATGAGTCCTCAGGGCAGTGCAGGCGCCCAACAGGGAGGGAGGCGGTGATGACAAGGACGCCCGCGAGCACGGGCGTAAAGCTCCTTCCGGCGGGCGCGGTCGTTTTCTGTCCCCGGCAGGGGTCAGCGGCCTCGCCGTGACGCGACACGCCCGTCGTCAAGCGGTTCGCAGGGACCACCGGACGGCGCGCTGCCTCGCGGCGACGGAGCCGAGTTCTCCAGTCGGGTGCGAGGGGGAGAAACGGAGCTCGGCACCGGAGTCTGTGTGAAAACAGTTCCCGAGGAGAGTTGCGTATAGGAGGAGCCAGTGTGTGAATGTGTTTTTGTGGACGAGGAAAGAATGTGGGAGAGAGCGAGAGAGAGAGAGAGAGTGAGAGAGAGAGAGAGAGAGAGAGAGGTGTGTGTGTGTGTGTGTGTGTGTGTAGGGGGGGGGGGGTGTCTGGGTTCACCAGAGTTCAGCAAGAGTGTTTGTGTTTGTGAGACTGTTTTCGCTCACACATGCCTCTGCATGCCTCGACAGGACTACCCCCCCCCCCCCCCTTTTTAATTATTTTCCTGTTTCCGACCTTTTTTCTACTCTTCTCTCTCTGTGTTTTTCCTCGACAAATAACCCTGTCAGAGAGAGAGAGAGAGAGAGAGAGAGAGAAATGGAACAGAAAACACACGGAGAGCGAGAGCCAGCGACGTCCTTCGGGACTCAACTTCCTGGAAAAGCCAGGACGTTTCCTCTGCCTTCCAAACTACCCGAGTTAAACCCCCCCCCACCCTACGTGTGTGTGTGTGTGTGTGTGTGTGTGTGTGTGTGTTTGTGTTGTATTTGTCCGCAGCGCTGCCATGGACAGCCCCTTTTGTTTCTCTCCCCCCGATCTCCAACTCAAATCCTCTTTGTCCCTTACTTTTACATTCTTGACTTGAAAGGAGCTGCTTTTTTTTGGAATTACATTCGATACAAGATTTCGTCTTCTGCAACTTTTATGTACTTGCACGTTAAAAATAGGAAAGCGTTGCGCGTGGGCCGCATGCAGCAGTGATAAGAGCCATGATGTGATGTGTTATGCCATTTGCACGGGCGGCATGTTTTTTATCGCATTTTCCAAACCAAAAACGGGACCAAGCCAAATGGCTCCTGTCAAGCCAGCTCAACATAAGATTAATTTAGTTCCTAAAATATGTTGGATATGCCCTTATCTAATGCTGGCAAATGAACGTTATCGTGGCTTGGCAGTAGTGGGTTGTTGGATAGGCGTTGTGAACTTCAGTGCAACTTACTCCATATGCCGCTTGTGTATTTTTGTTTAAGAGAGAGTGTTTCATGTTTTTGTTCAAGACACCCTGCAGGACACCAACAGTGCTGGTCTGATGATATATTGTAAACCGCCAACAGTACGATGACAATTCTCCTGGGGCTGGGAAGACATCAGTATACTTGAAGGCCTACCTCGGGACATTTTAATAAAATTAGACCCATTAGTATCCAGAAACGATCCATAACAATATGCGGTATACCATTGAATCCTTCTGGTGCCATAGTGGAGCGCTGAAACTTTGTCCCACCAAGTAAGAAACTAAAGTGGGCGGTACAAATGCAAAAATGGAGTAGTATCAATTCAAAATCTGCAATAACTTAGTGCAGTGGTCTCTTCTTCTAGGGGGGCCGCGTTGAACTTCAAGCGGACTGTTTTTTTTAGTTTTTTTTATCACGCACATTAGAGAATTGCCTCGTAATCCTGTTAGAAATAGATCTCTTATGATCAAATTAATTCTGTTTTATATTATATTTATATTTTATTAAGTAGATTTGTGTGGATAAATTAAGCATTGTGATTTAAAAAAAAAATTTGCGGGCCAGATTTAGCAATATATTATCACCATCTAGCCATATTAAATTGTCTCGCAGGCCAGATGTGGCCCCCCGGGCCTGTGGTTTGAGACCCCTGACTTTGTGAGTACATAGTTATAATTTATACCCTAAATACATATACCAATAATTTATCCTCTGCATAGAATCACACTTTGTATATTCCATACATTTTTACATATTTGCCTATTTCTGTTCTGTATGTTGTATACCCAAAATGATATATTTAGCCCTATTCATACAAACAAACAGACGGACCGCTGATAAGAGATTTGGAAGAGTGATTTCACAATATGGAGATGATGAATGGACAGTACGAAAAAGAGGTTGAGAGAAAATCCCCCTAAAAACAGCAAACACACAGACACAGACGAAATACAAACATTGTATACTGTGGCGACAAAGGGACAAGCATGCAAAGCGCACACACACACACACACACACACACACACACACACACACACACCCCAGGTCCTTCCTATCAGATAATGGAAATAACACAGGAGACAGAAACATGTAGCACACCGTAAAAGTAGGAAAGAGATACAAACTTACGTTGTACCAGCTCTGACTTTTCTGTAGCCAAATATGAAGACAAGGCCGTCAAAGGCGGAGAGCAGGAAGGAAAAAGAATTAGGGAAAGACAAACGTTGACTTGAATCAACAACAGTTTCAGTGGAACACCACAGAGTGAGAGTACCATACAAGCGCAATCAGGGAATATTCTTTGTAACACAAAACGATCAAATCCTTCACGGCATGTCCCTCGTGCAGTGAATACTCGCACTCGGAATTGCCTTCAAAATATGATCACACAATATGCGTTTTGGCCACAGTCGCAGCATAAACTCATAAAATAAACCAAATGTGTACACTGTGGTTTAACATTCGTTCAATTACCAATCCAAGATCCAAAGCCAAAAAGCAAGGTGTTTTTGTATTATTCCGGTTAAAATTTTGCTGTATTTGCACACACTACATGGCTAAATTCATTCCGTAACAGTATGGACGGTGCCCTCGGGTGGTATATTATCTACATTTGTCTGTGGAGTTCCTTTGCTTCAAAGTCCACTTTTAGATGGTGTATATATATTTATTGATTTATTTTTTACCTTTTTATCACATTTTATATCTGATTTTCCTACAACATTGTTTGTTCCCGAAACAAATAACTTGTCAACCGGTGTTGATTCCGGGTTCACGCTTCGTATTTCACTCTGCACTTATAGTCAAGCCAAAAGATTTACTTTAATACTTATTATAGACGCGGACAGCAAAATGGCATGTGGGCTAGTTTGACTGTCTAGTAGTGGGGTTGACCGCTGTTAAACACTAAACACTAAAACACCGGAAGAAGTCAGTAATTTCCCATCCACAGGATATGAAGAATGGAAAGCGGAAATGTCAAGCTTGAAATTTAGCCAGATTTTGATTTTTTGAGAATTTTAATAATACTAATATTATTAATAATACTAAAATACAAAAAACACCTTTTCATTTAATTTTGGATTTGTAATTGAATATAAAATCAATGTATGACACACAGATTCATTCAAGTCTCTCTGAGCAGTTTTGTTTTTTTTACCAGATGAGTTGCACCTTATAAAACCTTAAATACACCTGATATATTAGCCGAGGTCACAGGCTCCAACAGATCATAACCATGATGCCATCATAACGACCAGATCGGAATAGCTCATTGAGCTCTGGGTCGTCTGTTCAGGTTCAGGAGTTTGAGCAGGACTATGTCATGTGCGGGGAGGTTCAGGGCGGATGCGGAGGTGGCTCGGGTGGAGGGAGGGGGAGAGAAAATGCGAAGCGCTTACTTTAATCAGGTTTAACTTGTCGCACTGCAGACGTGAAGAGAGACGATGTATAAAAGACGTAACACACAAACAAACACGTAGAAAGACAGATATTAACTGCCGTGGCGGATGAGAGTTGCAAAAATAAATCAAGATGTCTCTTGCCTGGCTACAAATATTTCAACGTGTGTTTTGCGGTTGTAGGTGCTTGAGATGTGATTCAGTTCTGTATTCATAGTCCCACCAGGATCGGGCCACCAGGGGCTATTTTGTGATTATTACAGCCCAAAATGATGTGCGAGCATTCCGAAAAATTAAAAGCTGCTCTCATGCACACCATTGGAAAACAAATATCCCTATTTCCCAGGTAGGTATTTTGTTATTATATATTTGGGGAGGTAAATGTGATCAGATTGTTTATGTTCCTATATTCCTAGTCAGTGCAGATAGCATTATCTAGTAGCCAGACAGGAAGCTTTGCCAGGACAGACAATGGTTGTGGAACAGTGTGGTCATTGGTGGCAGTTGGCTGAATCTGCGTCGCATTTTTTCAATTTCATGGGGAAGAATTCTGGGGATCGGACAAAACTCAAAGCACTCGCAAAGAATGATTTCGGCTTTGAAAACCCATGAGGCCAGCTTGTCATCGTAGTATAGTCCCTTAGCATTATGGACAGACAGTCTACAAACCCCAGAAGAGAGTGATGCTTACTTTAGCGTGCCGCTTGTGGGACTATTGCATGCATGAGAAGGAGACAAAGAAACCAAAATAATAACGTGAAAAAAATAAAATAAAAATAAACAGAACAGGAGAAAAAAACAAACAAAGATTCAGTGAGAGCTTCTGACACAACACAGCCTGGTCTACGTATGTGTGACTGAGGAAGGATGACAGCACGTACAGACAACTTAACAGTTTCCATAACAACAGCGTCAGCATGGAATGGGGTTAGTATGCGAATGGGAGGATGGCCATCGGCGTTTCAAGTTTTGTTCTTCAAATAAATGTACAGGTTCGTGTGCGTAAATAATACGTATCAAACACAATCCATCCGTCATGTCAAGCCATGACTCTGCTTCTTCAAGTTCAAGAAGCCGAAGACCGACTGTGCCCTGCACGGACACACACACACGCGCGCGCACACACACACACACACACACACACACACACACACACACAGACACCAGGTCCTTCCTATCAGATAATGGAAATAACACAGCACACACACTTCTCTGGATTTCTCTTATGTGTTTGATTAAGTGGTGCTTCGATACTGTGTTGATTGCCTTTTCGGATCAGTTGAATTTGAAAAACTAGGAGCGGGCATCTTGAGAAATTAATCTCCAAATTTTTGGAAAGTGGTACCTTCGGAGCACTCCACAAAGAAACGGCAACTGGCAGAGTCTCACCACATTTCATATTTGAACTCTCATAAACAATGTTATCGAGGACAACAAACACACATTCTGAGAGCTCTTTCCCTTCAAGAATTCACTTATTTATCTTGCTTCATGGGTGTGTGTGTGTGTGTGTGTATAGGTGCCTGTTTGTTTCCCTTTGTGCGAGCGGCTCACCTTGGAGTTCTTTCCTCCGCTCCGGGTGTTCACAGGTTGGGAGTAGGAGCGCTGGTGCTGCTGCTGCTGGGCCTGCGGTTCGGGGCTGGTGGGGGACCTGTCCGAGGCTTGGTCTGAGGAGCCCTTCTCCACCATGCCGTAGCTCTCACACTCGGGGCTCAGCTGGGGCGTGGAAGAGCGCGAGCGCTTTCGCAGAACGGGCGAGCAGGCAGGCGTGCTCCGGTTCGAGTTACTGGCAGTGCTGGCAAAGGGATGGGGATTTGAAAGAGGGACCGTTAGATTGATAGAAAAATGGCCGTCATTTCAAGACGCGACCTTGCTATTTGATATTATTGGACTGGCTATTAGGTGCCATCCAGCATCAGGACAGAAACGCACTGTAGATCAGACCGCAACTCAATTGACACCGAACAGCCAAAAGAGAGTTGCCGGGGCACAGTTCTCCTGTGCGGTCTTAGCTCCACACAGGATGTTGAATATCTGGAAAAAAGATGACTCATAACTGTTTAACGGTTCAATGTCAACTTGATGGGCTGATTGGGGTCTTATTTTGAAGTCTGGGGTTGGGAGGCAAACTGTCCTTGCTGGCAGTAAATATTAAAGAGATAAACACTTACTGGTGGAGCTCTTTACCGGTGATATGAATTGAAAACGAAGCTATACCTAATTTAGATACTTCTACAGCCTCCGTGGAGCCAAGACACAACGATTTTGATACCGACTACCCCCCGTTCACTGGCATTACAAACTAATTGAGGTTAGAATTTCTCAGAGGAAATGTTCTCCCGATCCAAGATATTTAATATATTCCTGTTGGTGAACCATTTAAGCTGGCATGACCAACACACACCAACACACACACACACACATCAGAAAATTTTGTAGGTGTGGCGTCAATGAAGACAAAATCAGAGGCGATCAGCTATCAAAGCATCTGACATGATTATGATTGGAAACATTTGAAAGATCTTTCTAGGCAGTATCTAGAAAGTTACATTATAAGTATTATATGGCTACATTATAAGTATTTACATGCTCTGGTTTATTTCACTATGTTTGGGAACAAAGAATTTAGACTTAAAGTTGATTCTGAGGATGAGCTCGTGAAATACAATTCAAAATGGATCTACGGGGACTAGACTGTTCTTCTTCAGTTGATTAGAAATCAGCATTGCCATCTGACTAACGTAAAACACATGGAAATCCATTCCTGGTGGATATTTTGCTTGTATTGACTGTACATACATCCAAGGGACATTTCTTCAAGTCATTTGTTTTGTTATGTGTTTTGTTATATTTAACAAGTGATGCTTTGTTAATATCAGTGGAGGTACCCAAGGCAAACGCAAACTACCAGACCGTGGGACACATCAATGCTGCTGCATTATCAACAATAGTTTGCAGGAACTGGCATTATTTGACAAGCTCTGGATTAATAATATCAAAAAAGAATATTACATCCAACCTGCAGAACTACGGTCAAAGGACTAAGTTTACTGCCACATAACAGCCGGGAAGGAAAGATTGAATCAAATCGGACACATCCCATTGGCAGGGCTTCTTGAGCATCAACCACTGACCAATCACAGCCCTTCACCACTTATCGGGGTCATCTCGTATCCAACTGTTCAGTCAAAAGGTCATTGTGTATGATAACAAGAGGTGGCTGTATCAAGCCGTTTGAAGAAGGCTACGTTCCTATCAACATCGTCATCACGCTTGTGCTCTGCACTCTTCTGTCGGTTGCTCCACTGCATGGCATGCAAAGCAGAGAACCCCCTTCATGTACAGCAGCATTATCTACGCTTCAGTGCTGTGTAATAGCATGATAATCAGCTGATGTTGCAACATGTACACTATTTTATGGTCTGAATGAATGGATATGCATAACAAAAGGTAACAGCATAGACAGTACTTCTTAAAATTGCAATGCAAGGAAGGGTGGAATGAACGGCTACACAGTGAGGCTAACAGGATGCTAGTGCTTATGAGAAGCATCTGACGGTGGAGGACCCTCGTCATGATGCAAAGACAAAAAATGGTGCAAGGTCAGCCGCCCCACCCCCCAATAGACACAATCGCACCATCCGATCACGCCGAACTCACACACAAGCCACGCTGAGATGAGACGGATGCAGAGGACCATGCAGCTTGAGGGTCTACACCGACCTGGCAGCCATGGAGGACTGTGGCCAGAGCCTCAGACTCTATTCTCCCCATTCATCCATCCATTCACCAGCCGCCCGCCACCGGGGAGGGAGAAGAGGAGGAGGTGGGGGCAGGAAAGGGGGAGAGGAAAGCGGGGCGGGAGGTGGTCCTTACCCCCCTTGAAAGAAAAAAGAAATTCTCTGGCGAGAGGATCCGTACATGGGATCTGTCGTGAAGCCCAACCTGCCAGCGAGCCCCCTCCCTCCTCTCTTCTATACCCTGCTCCCTCTCTCGAGCTGCAGGATGATTCACAGGCGTGCATTCCAGCGGCTACAGCAAAGCCCCTTCTCCCCTTTTCTGCTCTCTCTCTCTCTCTCTCTCTCTCTCTCTGTGAGACCTCTACCATCTCAACTATGATTGGACGCCATAGCAGAGCAGCGGGGTGGGGGGTGGGGGGGGGGGTGCTGCCTGCTTCTATAACCGGTTTGCATAATGTTTCCCTGTTTTTTTCTTATTGCATCACATATCGAGACAGAAAGGGGGTGAGATCGAGAGAGCGAGGGAGAGACACAGATGGAAAAAGAGGGAGAGAATGAAAGAGAGACCACTCCCCCCCGCCATTACATATTCATGATCTTTGTGAATGGGGCTGACGACGTCACTTTGACCCTCGTTGTCACGCCACGCTCGGCGCCCCTCCCCCTTAAACAAACACACACACGCGCGCCCGCGCCCGCACACACACACACACACACACGCGCACATGATGCACTGCTATGTTACACAAATAAGTGACGGCTGCATAGATATATAACCAACACATAGTCTGGCATGGTGCGAGAAAAGCAGCAAGGTGTGTGGGTGTGTGTGTGTGTGTGTGTGTGTGTGTGTGCGATGCGTGTGTGTGTGTAAACAGTAGCATTAAAAAACGCATTTTGTTATTTGTTGTGGCCTGAAATCGGCACATTTGCCTGCAAGTCTGTGAGCGACTAGCCAACAACTACGACTTCTTACCCAGGTAACGCTGTGCTTATTTTTTTCCGAAGCATTTCGAAAGGGGGGAGAAAAGTTTGACCTGTGTCTGACCTACAGCGTTGTCTGACTGCAGGGCGTCCATTTCGATAGCATCTGCTTCTTCCACAGGGGGATGTGCTCCTGTTCGCAGCACTACTGCATAAGTACACACCCTCTCCCTGCTCTATACATCTTACGTCTTCTCTACACACCGCACATACAAATAATACATTGATGTCGCTCTTGAGAAATTGACCATTTTTAAAGACACGTTATGATATATGTGATAAGAAGCCCTGTCCTCTTCTGCTCCTCTGAGCACGCACTGAATTTTCTTATGGTTCTACCCTCTCTACTGTTCTATTCTCTCTCTCTCTCTCTCTCTCTAGCTCTTTCTCACACACACACACGCTCTCACACACATGGTCGATCTCAATCTGTCGAGTAACCCAGATTCAACCCAATTCTCCCACCCCACCCCCACTCGCCACTCCCGAAGGGAAAAACGGTTTTAACGATGTGGCCTGAGATGGCAGCAACCAATCTCGACACATCGCGCGCCCCGCCGAGAGGCCAATCGGGGACAGCCTCGCTGCCGAGTTATCCGCGACTGCGGCCAATGAGGCGCGGGCTTTGACGGCGAAGATTTTAAGTCTCGTTGTCTGCTCGGACGAGACAAGAGGCTCAGAGACGATGATTCAAACTGTAGCGACGCGATGGCTGACCTGAGGCTCGGGCCATGTGGGAAGGTCCAATCAAACTAGGCTAAACAGGGCAGCCACCAGGGCTCATGACAAATGAAACACACGGGCCCAGCCATTCTCCCGTATCCCATCTCCACACCTCAGAAAGGACATGGGGCCTCCCCGAACGGGAATGCAGGACTTGAAAACACTGGAAGTACAATAATAATAATAATAATTTGTACTTTATAATCCCCTTAGGTAAATTCCTCTTCACACCTTCTGATTAGAATGACAGGACAGTGCCCTCGGAGCAGCTAGGCGTTCTTACGGTCCAGGTACTTACATGAAGGGCCACATCTGGGATCCAACCAAGCACCAGTTCCTCCACCACCATGATGTAGATGACACAGGGTGGTAGAGGCACATAGCGTATTTTCTTGCAAGTATTGACAAAGTGGCAAATTGTGGGAAGAATAAGACAGTATGATAGTATTCAGCATCAGCACGTCTGGACATACAGCAAAGTAAACACAGTAAAGTCCAGCATCGCCCTTGTATTTTGCTTATTAACGTGTTTTTTTTTTATTAATGGTGGCAAATCTCACAAGCAGCTATTTGATTGGATGGGTCTTTAAGGAGAGATTTGTGTATCAGAGCGCAATTTGTCGTGTCCTGCCCAGGACACCAGAAGCGTTATCATGAGGGGTTATCATCAGGGGGTTTGTTCTAAGATTGTTTTTATTGACCACGCTGTGCGCTGTCCCTCCGTTCAAGGAACCATCCGACCAATCGTTCACATTCGCAGCATCTTTAAGCAACTGCTTTGTTAACTACACCGTGGCTTAATCGTTGATTCTGAATTGGTTTGCTTTTTAATTTGATCCTTTGTAAATAAATCATTTTGATACTTCGTCGCCAGAGCGAAACTGTTCCGCGACAACCTCGACGGAGGGCAGCCTACAGCTGGTCGCCCACGCAGTGGTGTGGACACAGTGAGGGACACTGTCGCTTGCCACGGAATACAGATAAACAAAAATCTGACGGGGTCATGAGAGATGAGTGAGAATGCGTTCCGCCATTGTAGCGTTGAATGAGACGACGGGCGCCAAAGACAACTTTGCCGGCAGTTTAGGAATTCACATTTTGGGTTTGTCCATGCGAGCATTTAGAACAAGAATCTAGAAAAGGTGAAACTGTGGATAATGCTTTGATGTACAGTGTGTGTGCTGTAAGACAGCTGGCATGCTCTTCTCCCATAGGGACCTGCGAGTTTCACTTTCTTCCCCATTCTGAGCGTAATCTCATTGTAAACTTCATTCATGTGCAAAACACAACTACAGTCTTATCGTCATTATTTATTGTGTAAACAAAGAGTAGATAAATCTATATAAGTGAGCGCATAAACTCCCAAACACATTACACAGTAATAATTTGCGGTACCGCTGTGTAATTCTTTTTCGCACTTCACACAATTCACACTTTTTTTCTTCTTCTTCTTCGACCCCCAGCGGACGTTGCTTATAATACGCATATTCAACATAGCTTTAGTTTTTCTGGTTGGCTAATTGGGTGGAGGCAGAGGTGTAATGATGAGCAGCTGTCCCAGTGGATGCTGTCTTAATTAGAAAGCATTGGACTGAATCCATTTTAATTCCTGCGGCACACACACACACACACACACGCACACACACACACACACACGCTCAGAATTAGACAAGCTTTTGGCAATGCGGCCTACTAAGGAGTACACATGAGCTTTTTATGTCCTCTCAAGAGAGATTGCATTTCATTATCAGTGATTTCAAAGGTTACGCAACTTGGAAACTGACGATATTGGCCAATGTAACAGTGAGTCACATTCTTTTAGCAGTCCATTGCATCAATGTTTTTATTATTTTTATTTGTTTTTGTATTTTTTTTTTCTGAAATGACCTGAAATAAAAACGACTGAAACAATCATTAAAACAATTATGAGTTCTTCACATCTTCACATATTGTCCTATACTGCATAATATGATTGTACGTGGTGAGTTCTGATTCCATGCCTGCATTATGAATGCACATTTTGAAAACCAAAAAGATTTTTAGCTCAACTCACCACAGCTACTTGAATCTTGGCTTCAGAAAAAACATTGACCCGTGAGCACCGTAGCAAAATAGTTCTTGTTGGAGTTGACCTAATATGGCCGTATAAATTAAAAACAGGTTAGTCGCCCCAGTTCTAAGGAGGGCCAAACCACTCTCAAGTAGTGGGAATAAACATGAGTGAGAACTTAAACATTGGTGACAAACTTCAATGCTCCATGGTGCAAAGCCTTAGGGGCAGACATGTACAACATATCACCAGAACACAAGACAGCGTCCGAGCCAACTTTCTGAAGAGACTTTGTTTGTGTGTCCCTGCGTGTGTGAGCGTGCACCCACACCCATACAGGCATGCATGCTACTGTATGTTGCTGAGATGTTGAGCGATGTCATCGATCTTACCAGGCGAGCTTGAAGCCTTTCATTAGTGCTGAAAATGCTGTCCAGTGCCCTCAGCGAGACGTCCCCACTCTGCGAGCCAGTCATTCCGTGCCATGTTGTGTGGTGTGGTGGCAGGAGTGGGGTAAATCTGGGTGCTTGGGGCCCTGTAGCGGTGCCCATCGAGAGGAGCAGAGCGGAGGACGGTAGGCAGAACGTGGCTGGAGAGTGAAAGAGAGGGAGAGCCGGCCAGCTAGAATTGCCAGGACGCTAGAGCTAAGCCCTTTTAAAAACTTCCCATAGAAAGCTCCTCCAGCTGCATCTGGTCTTCCGTGAGGCGAGCAGGTCGGTTGTGCATGAGGTATTTGGAGCAGGTCTAAGTGCACAGGTGAGAGTTGTTTTTTCCCCTGTGTATGCGTGTCAGTCTGCGTGTGTCTGTGTCGGAGAGAGAGCACAGCTAGTGCATCTGCTGACATGCAGCCTATCTTGTATGCAGCAGACTCCGTCCCTCTGCAGATGAAAGCACGAGCTGAACCACTCGCTGGGGCAGAGAGGGAGATAGGAGGAGAGCGCAACTGAGCATGCACCGACTCGCTCCCCTCCGGTCTTTCTACTTCTGTTTACCTAAACACCTCCTCCTGCTTCATCGTCCACTGCTGCTCGCTCTCTCGCGCTCTCTCTCTCTCTCTGTCTCTCTCTCTCTTTCTCTCTCTCTGTCTCTCTCTCTCTCTCTCTCTCACTTTTAGTGCAGATGACTGTGGTCCAGCCCCTATACACTGTGGGCTCTGAGGGGATTAGTGTTTGTAAGGGTGTGTTTGTGTGCGAGAGAGAGTGTGTGCATGTCAATCAATCCGAGCAGCTGGCCTTATAATCCCCCAATATGTGTGTCTCCGTGTGCTTAAAACCAAAAAGAGAATAGAATAGAAAGGTTGACCACCGCAAACACTTGCTGTAGAATGTATGCATTCTATTCATATTTAGGGGCTTTCCAACTACCTTTTGGGCTGCCTGTGCATAAAATGCTGAGAAAATAGTGGCATGTTTCATTATGCTACTGGCTGGCACGCAAGCTTCGGGCAGGAAAGATCAGGAAAACCATCCTGATTGTGCTGGTGGAGGTGGCAGGGGGGGGGGTCAGGCTTAAAAGTTGAATTAGGGAAAACAGTGCTGCTTCCCTACAGGCATTCCTTCAACATGTCCCCTGGTAGTGGCCAATACATTTTTAGCTGAGTCACAACCCAGAATGCATTGCATGAGTGGCTTGTGTCACTAGCGTAAATAGAGATGTGTCTGTTACCATGGAGACCTCTAATGGAAGCCAGGTCCACTGTGCAGGGAGAGGTGGTGGGTGCTCAAATGAGACAATGCAGGGATGGAAATCGTACACGTAACTAATTCATGCGGAACTCAAACTAAAAGCTGCAAAAAGAGATTGTGAAGAGGAAGTGTGTGCAGACATGGCACACTAACTCACATTATACAGGTTTTATGCGCAAAATAAGTTGTTCAAATATTATCTTCAGAAAGTAATACTCCATCAAGCATTGAATTTTGTAGGTTTTTGCACAAATTCCTTTGTGTTGTAGCTGTATTAAAAAAAACCATACTGCTGTAATACTGTATACCGAGAAAGTTAATCAAGAATGAGCTAATTAAATAAAATCAATTAAAGTAAGTTTGTTCAGGAAATTAGTTATATACACTGATCAGCCACAACATTAAAAGCACAGACAGTTGAGGTTAATAACATTGATCATCTTGTTCCAATGGCACCTGTCAAGGGGTAGAATATATCAGGCAGCAAGTGAACAGACAGTTCTTGAAGTTGATGTGTTGGAAGCAGGAAAAATGGGCAAGCGTAAGGATCTGAGCCACTTTGACAAGGGCCAAATTGTGATGGCTAGACCACTGGGTCAGAGCATCTCCAAAACGACAGGTCTTGTGGGGTCTTCCTGGTAAGCAGTGGTTAGTACCTACCAAAGGTGGTCCAAGGAAGGACAACCAGCGAACCGGCAATAGGGTCATGGGCGCCCATGGGCTCGTTGATGCGCATAGGGAGTGATGTCTTGCCCGCCTGGTGCGATCCCACAGAAGAGCTACTGTAGAACAAATTGCTGAAAAAGTTAATTCTGTCTATGAAAGAAAGGTGGCAGACCGGTCAGAGTGTCCATGCTGACCCCTGTCCACCGTCGAAAGTGCCTACAAGGGGCACGTGAGCATAAGAAATGGACCATGGGGCAATGGAAGAAGGTGGCCTGGTCTGATGAATCATGTTTTCTTCGACATCATGTAGATGACGGATGACGATGTTAGGGTCCGATCCTATCAAGCATCTGTGGGATGTGCTGGAACAACAAGCCTGGTCCATGGGGGCCCCAACTCGCAACTTATAGGACTTCTCTGCTGCTAGAATCTGAATCTGCTGAATCTGCTGCTAACGTCATGGCGCCTGGTTGGTAGAATGGCTGACTAATGCATGTTTGGAACCAGATTAGCGGTTGCCATGGCAACATATTCCACCTTCTATACATCCTGAAACTACTGCACATGCTCCATCATGGACAACAACCAAGGGAAGACCACTTCATTTTATGTTGCACCCAACTAACATGTGCAGTTACACTTTGCATTTCCTGCTTCAGCTCCTGAGGGACTCTCACACACACACACACACACACACACACACACACACACACACGCACACACACGCACACACAATCGATTATTTTGGAAAACAAAAACGTGTTTTGCTTAAGGCCACACCGTGCACCAGAGGCAAGCCAGATTTTATAGCAAGACACAAAAGGCCTACATGGAAAATAGAGTAATACCATGACACTTCTGTCTCGTCTTATGATGGATGTCACCTTGGATGTGACAGTCACAGCTCCGTTAGATTTTATTCACCAACAACTCCCATTTTGGCGACACCATTAATAATTGATGTGCATTAGGAAATCTGACCTAATGTAAAACAGACCTATTACCACGGCCACGGTTAGATAAACCAAACTGACGCTCGGCCTAAAATCACATGTTTTGTACAATATGTGCACTGTACGTGTGGGAAGCTATCGTAATTAATAGCAATTCTCAGTAATGGCGTTGCTCGTACATTAGAATTAGCCTTTTCACTTCCCTAGGTCTGGACGGACAACTCAAGTAGCTTTTCAGGAAAGTTGGTTGAGTCGAGCGCCATCTTGGTAATGCTCCAAAATGAACGCTGAAGCGATGTTAATCATCATTTGGCCAAAACATTGAGATGGAGGACTTTATGTGTTCCGTCCTGTACGTTATTGTACGGAGTGGGATAGGGCATAACAAATCAAAGCAAAATGAAACATTTTCTTTTATGCTCGCATCAACCTGGAGTGACAGTTGAGGAACCAATCACAAATGAGCTTACATTTAGGCTGCCCCCGTCTGCACCAAGTGTCAAACAAGGCTAGAATCTTTCTAAGCAGGCAGGTGTAATGGAAACGAATAAAGAACTGTGATTTGTGAACTGTGACACAGGACTGCATGGCCCTGTAATGGAATAACTCCCGTGGTCCATTCCCCCTCAGCGATAAGTTGTGTGTACTGAGTCAATACTTACAAACACAAGTTACATTAGATGGTAACTTGGTGAACTCAGAATACAACTCATCGTTTCAACACATAGAAGAGATTAAGTTCACGGAGTACACATGTGTTTGGGTTGCATAATTCGTCCTAAACAGTTTTTTTAGTTTTTTCCTAAAATGCGTAGTCACACTTGAACCTCGGCTCTTGTGGATTTCGCCAAATGTCTACTTGCATTACATATTTCAGTGGAGGATTTTTTTAGGACACATTGGGATGCCAGAGAATGCTCTGCAGCCTGGCTGATGTGACAGAAAAAGCATCAAGATGGCAGCTGAAGGATGTTTCTCCACAAACTTTTATTGAGTTTAAAGTTTGTTCAAGTACCCTCTGTGTGAAACAAAGGCATATGCCGACAGTCAGATGGCATGTTAGGTTAAGTGGTCTAGTTGATGATCGTATTTGTCCAAATAATTCAAATGCAGTTTCGTTCACGCTGTCATATCCTTCATTTTTATTTTATGTAATCAATGCTACGGTGTGAAAGGAGTTGCATAGTTGGACTTTGACCTCGAACATTGGCATTTTCCTTACGTATTCGGCAAGACAAACATCTTTAACATGAGGTTGCGGGAATTGTCTGGCGTCTACCGCCAGGCTGATATTCCCTGCTTTGTAAACCATGTTGACACAACTTATCTTCGCTTAAAGCACAAAATGCATGCATAATTTTACAGTTGTTTACTTTCAGTGGCAAATGACCTAAAAAAATGGTAACCAAACATTTGTCTATGTTAAAAAATGCAAATGTAGCAGGTTTGAAGTAGGCTCAAAAGCAGGATTTTTACAACTTAAGTCGTCTGACCTTGACGGATATAGCAACTACTCAAAACCTATGGGCCGTGGCCCAAGGGTATTGCAAGTGGCTAGCATCAAGTTAAGTCAAGTCACACTTTATTTATAGAGCGCATTTCATAACAGGGCAACACAATGCGCTTTACAAAGAAATACAAAAAAGAAAGAGAGAATGTAGTTGTCAGCCGGTCATTACAAAAGAATCCCCTGAAACAACAGCAACAACAAAAGCAACAACAAAGACAAGAAAAACAGCAATAAAAGTGACTCCAACCACAGTTGCAGCAACAGCAACAGAAAACAACAGTAGCAACAACAGCCACAGAAACAACAACAACGGCAGCAGCAACATCAACACCAGCAGCAACAACAACAGCAGCCGCAACATCGACACCAGCAGCAACAACAACAGCAGCAACGTACACGCAAAGACGTAACCAGAACCGGAAGTGGTAGCTCTCACCGGAACCGGAAAGGTCACTCAGGTAAGAGATGGTTAAGTCGAGGTATAAGGTTACGTTAAATTGAGGTATAAGGTAAGCGAGAGTTAGGTTTAGGTATAAGGTTAGCAGCAGCAACGACAACACCAGTTAAGGTATAAGGTTAGTGGCACCAACACCAGCAGTGACAATACCAAAAGCAGACAACGGCAGCAGCAACAAAAACAGCAGCAGCAACAGCGCACAAGCGAAGACTTCACCAGGACCGGAAGTGGTAGCTCTCACCGGAACCAGAAATCTCCTCATCTGTATTGAGTCAACAGTGTGTACCATCTCATCTCAACGAGGGAACGCACAGCAAAGACGTAACCGGAACCGGAAGTGGTAGCCCTCACCGGAATTTCAACTGTGTGCACCATCTCATCTTAATCCAGTCACGGTCCTTTAATTAGCGTTACGGGTCAAGTTTTCAGTCAGACCTCGGGAGGGAGATCCTTTTGACTCTCTCTACGAAAACACATCCTTGTTATGATCCTCTAACTGTAATATCACAACAGAAACAACCACAGCAACAGAAATAGCAGCAACATCAACACCAGCAGCAACAACAGCAAAACCAAGCAGGAGCAACAACAGCAACGCACACGCAAAGGCCTCACCTGAACCGGAAGTGGTAGCTCTCACCCGAACTGGAAAAGTCACTCAGGTTAGAGAGGTTAGAGATGTTAGAGATGTTAGAGATGTGGAGTTGAGGTACAAAGTTAGAGATATTTAAATTAGGGTATAAGTTTAGGGATGGTTACGTTTAGGTACAATGTTCGAGATGATTAGGTTAAGGAATAAGGTCAGAGATGATGAAGTTTAGGTATAAGGTTAGCAGCGGCAACGACAACACCAGTTAAGGTATAAGGTCAGCAGCACCAACACCACCAGGAGCAATAACAACACTAGCGGCTACTGTACCGGCAGCAACAATAGCAGCAGAAAAAACAGCAGCAACAGCGAACAAGCAAAGATGTCACCGGAACCGGAAGTGGTAGCTCTCACTGGAACCAGAAATCTCCTCATCTGTATTGAGTCAACAGTGTGTATCATCTCATCTCAACGAAGTAACGCACAGCAATAATGCACACGCACAGTTTTTCAATAATAAACTCAAGGAGTATCAGGGCAAGAAGGAAGTCATCAAAGCGTCATGTATGGGCACTGAGAACGCAAATCCTGATCTGTCCAACAGAGCTGTGCGAGTTCTGAAGCCTTTCCCGACGACGTATCTCTGTGAGACTGGCTTTTCGACGCTTGTGGCATTGAAGATGAAATACAGGAATAAACTGAATGTTGAGCCAGATCTTTGCCTGAGACTGTCGTCCCTTAAGCCAGACATCACGCATTTGGTGTCTGCTATGCAACACCAGCCTTCTCATGAGGTGAGTCAATATCAATGTGCTCCTGTGATTGTTCGTTTTATGCAAAAGTTCAATAAATATAAGGTTATTTTTAACCCGCCTCTTTTTTTTGTTTAACCACTTCTGCATGTTTGAGAATGCATAATGATTGTTAAAATATACATCCTCTGCGAACACACTGTTTGGCTCCCATCTTACTTCTGGTGGGACGTGGGCCGTGAACACTTTCGGGATTTTCAAGTGGGCCCCGAAGCCCGAAAAGGTTGGGAACCGCTGCTTTAAGGGATTCATGGTCAGCCCTCTTATTGGATGTAAACACACACGTGTGCAAACTGAAAACTCTCACTGCATCTTCACTCACCACTGGAGTCAATGGCAGTCTGCACAACTGGCTCTACCTTAGACCAGTGGCTCTCCTATGGGGCTACGCATGACCCCGATTTCAAGTAAATTCCAACAGTGGTGGAAAAAGTAGCCAAAAGCTGCACTTGAGTTAAAGCAGAGGTATCTTATTAAAAACTACTCTGTTAAAAGTGAAAGTCACTCATTAGAATACTACCTGAGTAAACTTTTTAAAGTAGCTGATATTAAAGGTACTTAAGTATCAAAAGTAAAAGCAAATGCCACGGAGAAATAAAACCAACAGACTTTATATTTTCTTGTACTATGAGCTTAGTTTCTCTTTGCTCTGATTTTATTCTGGTTGCCAATATTTCAGTATTTTTCGGTAAGCATAAGAGGCACTTCATTCGGTAAGACGCATCTTTCACTCTGACATAAGAAAACATTTGTCGTAAACGTGGCCACAGGTGTTGGTCTCCATCATGTCGCGGCAGGTGCAGGTGCAGGTGCAGGTGGGGCAGCATCACAGTTGGAGGAGGCAATCGCTGTGGTCGTCACTCTCCAACACGCTGTTCTAGCCCTTGTATTATGAATTTAGTTGTTTCTCATCACTAAAAGTATGGTTAACGTACAGTATGTGTTACAGCCTGAGGCCAGGTGACTTTATCTCATTTGGGGTCATAAACTTCTTTACAGAATATTGATATCTTGATGTTTTTGCTTATGTCTATAAACCCTTTGCACCCAATTTTGATTCTTCGGCCAGTTCATGACATCAAATCTGCCTTTGAACTGTTCGTACGTAGCCAGTGGAGGGGATTATTCTGGACGACACAAACCTGGTGCTTCATATATTCATTTCAATGTGCTGTCTGGGTTATTAAAAACAAATTCAATTCAATTATTCCTACGACTGTTTTGATGTGACTTACACATCAAACAACACAGCTTGTCATAATGAATGCTATTGTGCCAAATCTGCCCCTCATCAAATGCAAGACAAACATTATATGTACAAGATATGAAAAACATGCAAGCAAATTAAAAAAAACATGCATATTATGACCATCATGGCCATTTTGATGAAAAATAAGTGCATATTGTGTGGTTCGTAATGAAAAAGTGGTGTAATATCAAGGAAAACCTGTCCTATGACAATAAAACTGAAACATTTGGTCGAGTTTGTAGTGATAGTCAGTGACGTGATGATCATTTGAAAGAATAACTTTTTGAGGAGGTAACATATGCACATCTCACAATTTTGAGTTGACTTCTACAGCACAGGGGCATTTCTGGCCGAAAACAGTATTCATTGGTTAAACATTGAAACGTAATACAAGGGCTCGTTGTGTCTCCCTGGGACACACATGTGCTTGTTCAGTACCACGACAAACCCAGCCATTCCCCAACCCGCGGACAAAAAAACCCCAACAAAAAGAACAACACACTTCAACACTTAAAAAGTAGCCCGATTCTACAGGGAAACGGCGGATCTGGCAACTCTGAACACGGGCTCGAGAGTGTTTGTTTACCCTCAGCTATCTGCTGGATATGACCCTTGATTCACAACATGAACCTTGTGATAACCGGCTTCACTGAACGTGTTTTACACATTTGGTAAGAGTGGCCACACGCACCAAACAACTGTTCCTCATAGTGAAATATGAAGTTTAATCAGATTTCACGTGATGGGTGCCACGAAAAAAGTAGGTATTTTTTAAATACACTGTAAAAGTCTGTTTGCCACAGTCCTCTAGTTTGGTCTCGTATAAAAATGTTCAACTCACACTTGGAACTTGGCATACTTAAACAAACTGAAATAGACAATGATCCACTTATTATTCATAAAGATAGACATGTCACAGCTCAAGCATCATAACGATCCCGCAAGGTGAGTCATATGAGTTTGTGCTGCGTGCTGTGTGCTGTTATTATAACAGCTGCGCTCTTAGCTTCCCGATTCCTTATCGCAAGTCTTCATTTGTCCGAGTCAACAGACTTTGGAGTCCTTCAAAATATGCACATGAACAGGCCTGAAAGGGACACGACTCATCTGGACTTGGAATGACAAAAACAAGCTCAAGGAAGCCAACCTACCTAAATGCCTTCTCAATTGGAAATGTGTGTTTTTGATTCGTGGTAAAGGTCCTCACCTCTGTCCACATGTCCAGTTGATCGACCTAAAAGCAGAAAAAGAAAGAAACGTCAATATTGCATGAATACGGAGGAATAAGAACAGTAAAGAACATAGATTCAAACGTTTTCTTCTGAATTCTTTCTCTGCACTCAGTCAGTACATCATACCGTATTCTTATCAGAATCCCAAGTAGATTCCATCATCTTTTGTTGTCGCATAATACTTTAATTCCACATTACTACTCTTAACTACAATTCACAATATAAACAACCCCAGGAGTTCCCAAACCTTTTCTCCCTGGGGACATAGCGGTTAGTTTTGTTTTTTGTTTTTATCGCTGGGTCGCTACACAAGCCGCTCATTTTTTGAAAAATTAAAACAAAAGATAAGATACGACTTTATTACTGCCCCGTGGGGTAAATATTTGGGCCTCACAGGGTTCTCAAACAGCTTTTAATAATCGGCTTGAACTAATACAATAAAAAAATATTGTGACTATGGACTATGGGACTTTTGGGCGAATCGTTTATTCATAAAAAATATCATTAATTAAGTTATTAATTAATACAATTATTCATTTTGTAGGCAATAGTTTTAAAACTAACAAATAGCATAATGAAATGCAAGCATAGTAATAATCACTGGTCTAAGAGTCATCAGCATCTCTTTCAACCCCCCATCTTATAATTTGTCATTTAAAATATTCTGCACATTTGTTAAATTGTAGCTGCAGCAGCAAAACTCAGTCTCGGCTACCAGAGTTACTCATCTCCATTTTTTGAATATGCATATCACTTTCCTGGCAGGAGTATTATTTGCTAGCAGCGTACTGTCCAAAAGAAAGACACTCATTAAGCAAATGCAAAAAGGTCTCACCGTCTCATGTTGTGTTAATAGTTTTGTTGTGACTGTGTAATTGTCCTACTAATATAATCTAAAAGTTAATGAAATTAATCACATTCAGCTTTATGCTTCTGTTTAAATCACCCAACATCCTCTGGCATTAACCCTCAAGATATAATTAGATACAACACACAGATGTAAATACATATAAAGATATAACACAGATCCAGTGCTACATTTTACCAGACAGTTACAGTATGAGTTAAACCATTGGTACTTGGCCAATATTCACAATACTTTACACTGGATTATTTATTGCCCATTGGACTGTGGATTAACTATTATACAATATTATTACCATATTGTCATGTCTTCATAAAATTTTATATCATACTACACTATACTTTATAGTACTCTTACTTTTTTTCTTCTTCTTATAATAATTTGGTCATCATAATGTATTGGAAATAATTATAAATAGTACACTATTTCAACTGAATTAATCAGAATTTCCTCCAAGGCGATAAATAAAGTTTTATCTTATCTTATGCACTCACTTGAGCCTGTGGAAGGATAGTTTCCTCCTGAGCGAGGAGATCGACACTCTGGCCTCGAAGCAACCCTGGACCATGGTGACCTTCCTCTCCCACCACAGCTGTACACTGTTGCAAAATAAAGTTGAAAAGCAAAGGAAAGTGCAGAGGACAGCGAAGCCAGGCAGCCGGAGGAAGTCCGACAGTTTCTTGTTCAGGAGGAGATCCAAGGCATGCTGCGATTAAGAAGTCCTTTCAGGTTCCTCTTCTGCCAATCAGCATTTCCCTCCCCCGGTGTTTGTTGTCATTGTTGTTCCCCTCATACATACCTGCGGTAAAACACATCCTATCCCTGCTCCCTTCCTTCTAATCCCCTCCATTGCTGCGTGGCAGTTCTCTTCCTCCTTTTAAAGTGACCCATTTCCTCTATAGACCCTCTGTCTTGCTCCCGATCTTCCACCTCATCCTCATCTCTGCTGCACCTGCCCGGTCGCAGCGCCTGGTTCTCTCTGTTTTCCCCCTTTGCTCCAACATTTAAGAATGCACTGACTGCACTCCGAGAGAGAGCACAAACATTTGTCACACCCATTCGGGCACGTGCGGATTAACTGTGTGTGCATGTGTGTTGTGTGTAAAATTGTGCAGAAGTTCATGCTTGCATTGATAAAAGATTTGCCTCACATGATGTCTACAGTACATAGTAATGGAAAGAGAATATACTGGAGAAAGTGAACAAAAGATGACATTTATTTATGAAATTATTTTTAAAATGCAACTATGTAATTTCCAGGGGCTTGCTTTTCTGCTCCGTAGCTCATGAAATAGCACAAAGCAACAAGTCTCTATGCCAATGTGTTGAATAAATAGGGGTGTAACGATTCTCCAAACCCACGACTCAAAAATGAAATAAATCGAAACAAAATAATTCATACAATTTCATAGATAGAATAAATGCTTGGCAGCTATGAGACCCAGTTCTTTTCAGCTGTTTGTTCTTCTCTTATCTGACTTTTTCCCTTATTCTACTCATCACATCACAGCATCATGTTCCGTTCAACATTATTATCTTATCTTTGATATCACAGTCCAACTCATATCCATAACGTTAACTACCTTGATGGAGCACGTAGCAGTGCCCCTTATTTTCAAATAACGTTACATTAGAGATCACATTTCGATCCATATAACCCATAAAAATCGCAGCAGGAGAATCGCAAATCTGATTGTGAAGTTCAAGTGATTGTGATATGAAGTTCGAAATTGAGTGCTCATTTTGATCGATTTTCGATTTCGAATCGGAATCCTGGCCCCCCTATTAAACACTGACTTGAAACATCAAGTCAAGTCAGTAAAAAATGCTGTTAATTTCAGATTTTACATGAATACTATGTTTGTACGTAGTATGTACGCTACTGTTACCCAGTAGCATAACATCATGGTGATAGGCCCCGGTGCAAATATTTTTGTGGACCCCCCGACACACACACACACACACACACACACACACACACACACACACACACACACGCACACACACACACACACCACACCCCAATACATCTAAAATAAAAATAATGTTTCTATTTGCTTTATTTTCTATATCTATAGAAATATGTTGTTTTTATATGTATATATTGGCATTGATATTTGTTCCACTTGCACAACGCTCATTATGGGATGGGCCCCTTGTAGCCTGTGGGGGGCTCTACCCACCGGTAGAGGTTTAGGGAGGGGGGTGGAGTCTTTCCACTCCCCTTGGCTCCTGGAGCTTTCATCCAGCACCTTTCCCCTCCTGAGTACCTGTTCAGGTGCCACTTGTAGGAGGCTCTATCCAACGATAGACTGGTAGGGATTTAGGGGGAGTCTCTCTGGCACTGGGGCGCCGACATGGCGTGACTTTTTATTAGAGAAAGATCAGAAAGGCTCGCTGGCCAAAACGATAAACAATAATAATAACACTAAGTCGGGGCGCAGGAGGAAGGACGGCTTCACTGGCATGAGCCCCATCCACCGATGCTGTTCTGCAAATATTTCTTTCCACAAACACTAAGTAAGCTTCCTGCCCCGAATCGGACCAATTGAACTGTGTGCTGATTCAGCTGATTCAGCTGATTCAGCCGATTCAGCTGATTCAGCCGATTCAGCTGATTCAGCCGATTCATTCGATTGAGGTACAGCAGACAGAGTGTTTCCCTTTCATCACCCTTCCACCATCCCTTTCTGGCCTGCAGACAGAAAGGGATGGTTATGGTTAGTTATGGTTAAACAGCACGGCGGCGGCATACGCTACATGAGGATGCAGGACGTGGTCCATGAGTCTCTGAAAGGTGGTTGGGGCACCAAACACACCAAAGTGTGTGTGGTTTGTGGATGGGGTGGTTTGAGCAGCCACACCTGATGCTCATTGGCTGGGCTAACCAGCAGTAGGCTTAAAACCCCATTCACACACACGCTTAGGATTGGAGCCCGTGTCATGACATGTTCAATCTGCTCCTGGCTAATTCCACCTAGCCTTCTCTCTTCGATAAACTGGTGTTAACAACCCCCCGTCGTCTGTGTCTCTGTGCCGGAGGGCCCTGAAAATACCACTTGGGTGGCGGAACTGCCACAGTGTGACGGAACCAACAACTGGGTTATTTCCTCTCCTGACTGAGTGTCAAGGCTCACTCGATATGACCTGTCCCTAATCACCGAAAAGTACGGTTGGGTGAACGCGGCGTCGGGGCACACCAACATTCCATCGATTTTTAACTACCTGTTCAAAGGCCAAGCGCAGGGCATCGTCCCTGTCGTCCATGGGGAAGGCCCATGGGACCAGGGAAGATTCCACTTGGGATTCCCCCGCTCCCTCACCCATCTCACCTGCCAAGGCCCCTACGTGTCACCGTGCGCCTTGCGACACTCACATCTCCCTGCCGACCGTGGGTGCACGGTGGGTAGGGAGCAGGGAGAACTTTGATTCCAAGTTCAAACTGGTTTGATTTTATGCGAAATGACTGAACTGGCATTTGTCACTATAAGATATCCTGGCAAATTACCGTCTTGACGCTGACACACCGTCCTTGTCCACCACTCGGTTTCCATTGCTGTCGTAGTTCGCCTGGAACACAAAATTTGAACACATGTTGATTTAAAAAGAAGCAGGCGGGTCTTCTTGCTCCTGTGTACGACTCATTTGCACTCACCATAATGTGACTGACTCAGTCAGACGCGCAATCAGCTTGAGCTAGGCTTAGTATGTTGCTTACGGCTTGTTTGGTTCGGCAGTTGGGGGTTTCCGGTTGGAACTCGCGCTTGTGAAATATGGTCCTGCATTACCTGTGGTAAAATTCGGTATACCGTGTCCGGTCCGGTGTTAGAACATTTTTACACTGGCCCAACCCTACCCTGTTCACACATGCATCACATCACCTGCAGAAGTTCTCTGACGTGGTCTTGTCAGAGGTCTGATAGAGAGCTTTGTTGGATGGTGCAACAACAACAACAACAACAACAACAACCACAACCGCCTCCAGCTCCACGTCGAGAAGACGAGAAGGAGTTGGTGGGCTCAGATCAACAATAAACTGGACTAGACCCACAACACGAGGCCGTCCAGATCCTCTGGATGGTGGTGTGCGCTTCCGAGGAGGTATCAAGGCGGGTAATGCCAACACGCTCAATAGGCTGGTGAGGAAGGCCGCCTCTGTTGTTGGTCTTGGGACAGTTTGGAGGTAGTGGCAGAGAGGAGGATGAGGTCGAAGATCAACCTCTCTTATCCTATCTACTATGAGTTGAGGTTGTGCTATGAACAGTTATAAATGATGGGAACCAGGCCTGGATTGAAAAATAGCCAAGCCATAATTTGACATGCTCCCAGCTATTACCGCTACAATTGAGACAGTAGTTGTAACTTTCATAACAAGTGTTGTAAACGGTTGTTATTGTTGACAAGAACTGAAACTAAGACAAAAAAAAAAAGTTAATTGAGGTTAAATCAAAACTGAAACCATTTCTCCTCATTGAAACTAAACTGAAATTAAAATCAGGTGATACTTTACAAACTGAAGAGCTTTCAAAACAGAACTAAATGATCTGAAATGATCGAACTGAATTATCATCGTATTTTTTTTCCACGCCTGTTTCATTCTTCATAAATGGTCTGTTACTAATTCACAGAAAATGTGAGTGTCAAGCGCACAAAGCAGAACTAAAATAACTTGGTGATAGCATGTTTCTTTGTTGATTAAACACAAACACAAATCATGATCACTTGTGATGTGCACAAATCCTATTACCCATTAAAGATGAATTTGACACAAATGCAAATATAAAAATAGTATCCTGAATGCTTGTCGTCTCTGTACACAAGTCTTATGGCCGTCATCATGACTTCTTTAGGTAAAGAACACTATAATATTTCTGAAGACACGTTTGTTATATAATTGTGCCAAAGGCCTGTTTGTGCGGATGAGCCATCATATTTACTCACAAAACAAAACATTAGGCAAATAAAAACAAAGCTGTGTCCCATTTGGCTGTATAGTTAAAAGGAAGACTTTGCTGAAGTGCTTAGTCATATCTTCTGGCAAACCTCTGTGACTTAACCCTAGACGAATCATTTGCAAATCTTAAACTTGGTCACAACAGACATTTTGACAAACAAGACTTTATCTTGTATTGGAAAAGCCCATGACGCAGATGCAGCGGATTACGCTTGTTTAACGAACGCAAGGTTTTACAGTGTTGGAAATGTATTATATTCTCGGACCGAAATGAAGTGCGGGCGATTGAATGTGTTTAATTCAATTGAAGATAATGTCTTTTTTCAAATACATTACGATCTTATTTTCTGCAGGTACATAGTAGGTGTCCCCATATTTTATATACTGTATATTGATACTATTTTATATTAAACACTATGATATTAGTGGTACTGAACATCCCTTGGCAAAGTTAGTGTGCAAACACACAATACAATTTCTCCTCTTAAAAAGAGAACATGTTTCAAAAAACAGAAATCTAAAATTGCAAGTTGGTGTAGGCTGGTGTTTTAAAGGAATGTAAATTGGTATTAATGGAACGCCCAGAGTATTTACTTTAGATCAGTTTAAGTGGAGAGGAAACTATTGCAACGTTATAAATGTGCATTTGTGCATTTGTTAATTGATTGCAAGGATGCTTTTCTGTCTTTATTCATATCTGCTGATTTTTAGTAATCATGTGTTTAAATATTGTTCCATCAGCAATTGTTGCTCTGTAGATGTAAATGAAACGTAAGGTTCTGTGTTGATCACGTATTGAGCTGCGTTCCGCTGATTGGTTGATCCTTTAAATGCCGTCCTTCACTGAGTCGCGCCACGTTCAGAGAAGCCGCCGAGCTCAGAGCGCCAGTTGTGCAATTGACACATGTCCCGGGCAAAAAACAGTGTTTCCATCGTTTTTTTTCAACCTTATCTGGGGTTTCCATCACTTCCATAACATTTTTATTCATTTTTTTATTTTTTGTTTTGCAAAGCCTTGTCCTTGACCTTTGGCATGTTTGGCTATTTTTTGAACCAAAATAAATGTTTTGACATGACGTAATGGAGGCACATGCATTTTAGAAGAACGGTTTTTATTTGAAAGGATAAATAGTACACTTGGAAGTTATTTTATGGTGAAAAAATTATACTTCAGATGACAAAATATTGGCCCACGACCCATGATGAGGTTAAAAATGTCGCCCTCCGAGAGAAGACGTTTCGGCACCCCAGGTATAGTTCACTATACGAGTGCATGCCTGTTCAAAATGTAAGACTTTCTCAGACATTTTAGTGGCACAGTTCAACAACATGTCAACGATTCAGTCCTGTCTTCCACAATGGAAGGTGAAAGCGCCGGTTAAAGTCATACACCGAGGAAAGACACTCTTTGTGACTCAGCCTGGGAGCCCTGTAGCCCCGGCCCCACGACGGCTCGCTGCTCGCTGATTATTGAAAGTTCATTAACATTACACGTCTCGCGTGTCCAAAAATATGAACTGCACGTCCTTGGGTCACCAGCCATACGCGAGTTGTGAAGTAGATCGGATGAAGGGTTGTCCGGACAAGTTTTATAGTTAGTTAGACGATTCGATTAGAAGATAGTTCCAAACAACTTGCTTGAGCCCTAAACTCAAAATTCCCTGCGGTGCTGTTCCAGTGACTGTTAAAGTAACTTGTTTCATTCAATATAATATTGAAGCATATTTTGTAGTATCACTTTTAAGTACCAGTGACATTGTTTATGTCTGTGAAATGAGTGAAGCAGTTGTTGGGCCATTGACATAAAGCCTTTCATAAATCCGGAATACATTAATAAGTTATTATGATGTTAACTATTTTGACAGTATTAATAGTCATATTATTTATAGTGCAATGATCACTACCGTGCCACTTTCAGTTACAGGCGCTTTCAACATTTAAACCTCTTGAAATACCATTCGTAAGCTTTTCTGACACTTGTCTGGATATAATATCTGATGATGGCTAAACTTACCGTACATGGTTGAAATGTCTCGTAAGGAACTCGTAATTGCCATCACATTGTTAAATATCGTTCAAATGTGTTGGGAATGATGACAACGCAACAGGTTTGGGCTAATAACCCCCAATGGACGTGGCATATTTCCGAAACCAACTCGTGGTTTACGTTTCACGCTTCTATGGGTCTTGTCGTATTCCCAAGCTCGTTTGCTTATTTCAGGAAAAAAAGAAAGAAAAGGAAATAGTGATAACAACAGTCATTTGATGGCGCGGTGACGGCGCCATGCATGAGATTTGTAGTATACGTATTCGAAAGCCATCTCAGCGAAGGTAGATTAAGAAATGATTCCCCTTTGTTTGTACTTTAAAAAAGGTTTTTTTTTATTTTTCTTTACCATTTTTTTCTACTTCGGCAGTGTGTTGTCGTTGTACCTGACACGTCAGTGGTCCTCAGGTCGTTCATCAAGCGGCTAATTGTGTGTTTTACCAGGTAACGGCGCATGACGGCTGCCCGAAAAATTCCAAAGAACAAAAATCTGAACACTTACAATAGCGGGACCATCCCGACGGGATGCAACACGCTTACAACAAAAAAAAAAAAAGGAAATAAAATAAAATAAAATAAAAACAAAACAAATAAAAATACAAAAACAGCGCTCAGGTTATTCGGCCGCTTGTCACAAAGTCACTGCAGGGTCAGTTGGCGACCGCTGGATGGCAGCAGAGGACGCGTCCAGTCCCCGCCCGTGGTTGGCGTTGGATCCTTCTAAAGGTGATTTTGGTGTAAGATTTGGGGGAATATTCGTCACTTTTCGGTCAAAATCGACGATGTTGGTCATGAGATATTACATTTTGGGTGAAAATGCCTTCCCTTGTCATTTTCACGTGGCTGTCCTCCATCAGGTCTCCCATGTAAAGGTAATTCAATTTCAAATGCGTTGAAGGATTTTACTCACACTATGGCCTTTATAAGCCAAGAACAATTTAGAAAATGTATAATGTCAACAATGCATGTGTTTCCAGTTATCATCAGTTCAAATACTGGTTGTTTTTATTATTATTATTATTATTTAATAATAATAATAAAAACTAATATATGTTTTGTTTTTTTTACAATTGTAATCTTTTTATATGCATTTATTTTTTGTTTTAAATCAATGCTTGTTTGAATAATAATTAATAATGATTTAATAATTCTGGGGAAAAGCCTTGTATTGTGAAGGGGAAAGGTGAAAAGAGCCACGATATCAGTCGCGATGTCAGCGTCAAAAGTTTTATTAGAAAACAAAAAAAGAGAAGGTAGAGACTGTACAAATTTACAGTATTACAGTTTCACACATCGGGTGAATATATATATATATATATATATATATATATATATATATATATATATATATATATATATATATATATATATTGACTTGGTAACCTTTATTAATGTCCGCTAGAATAAGGAGCGCTAAAGAAAGCAAAAGGGTTTCCTTTTTGACACGTCATTGTTGCCGTACGATGTGCAGTGGCCTCTAGGGGGCGCTCTGCACAAGCATGGTTAATTGCGTTACAACCAAGAAAATAATGACCAAGTGAATAGTCAAAAAAAGAGAGATGAATTTACAGTTGGAAATTGTATAACTGTAAATTGAACTTCCTAGGATTATTGTTACTATACCATATAAGCGTTGAGGCAGAAACAACAAAAAAAACATTTCCTATAGATAGGTATCGGTGACATGCATATACAGTATAACCATTATTCCTCGGTTTTAAAATTTCTCTTAAACTTTACACCGCATTCATGGCATCAGAACGAGGTGTCACTAATTAAACCCAGATCGGGGCTGTTCGTTGGCTTTGGTGCAAAACATAAAAAAAAAATAGCGAGGTTTTATTAGTTTCCATCCAACTATTTGGAAAATATGACCAGTTGAGATCGACTGTGAAACAAACGTGGTTGATGGCTGAACAGGTGGGACCGGGCTCACAGCCCGACGCCGCTCCCAGACAGACGATCAAGCTGGGTCCCCGAGGCCCCGCCGCATGGCTTTAAGAAACCGGGTTCAATCATCTTACTTTGCTTCGCCCCACTGGCTTTTAAGGGCGCCGTGGTACCATCATTTCAACTATGTGGCTTCCCCACCGGCACTCTCTCCGTGTTCCCCCGCTCGTCTGTCTTTCAGGTCTAATAGGAACGGCCCAGGGAGACGAAGGAAACTCCAAAAAGAGACGTTATCGCTCTTTCTCCTGGTGGGACCAATGTCCTGACGGATGCAAAGCAAAACATTGGATCAAATCCAAGAACGTCGCTTAGTAAATCAAGCAATACTCTGCTTTGCAAAACCATCTAGAGGCAACTGTTGGGATTTTGACCTAGTTGTGATGACAGTTGCCAGTTGAGGGAAGTCATTCCCTAATTCGCTACCTGTGAAACAGCTGCAGATTTGATTCACTAAATTTACTTAAAGAAATGAATCACACTGTCCTAGAATCCAATGAAATAAAACAGCTTCTTGAATGCAGCACCAAGTGACTCCAAAGACCTTTCAACTGATCACACATTCAGTATTTTGTCAAAGCCACACCATGATGTCATTCTCATTCTCGTGATGTCATTCTCAACCTCGGGCTCACGACCCCATATGCGGTCACAGGACTGAAATTGATCGATTTCATTGATCGATTTTTAAATTTTGAAAAAGGGTGAACGGCTTTGAAATATATCATCATTTCAGTATAATAAATTTGGAGCTCCCGTCATTCTCTATGATATAATAAAAAATAACCTCCACAATACATGAAACTAATATGCAATGTGGAATATCTGCATTTTGACCACTAAAGCAGGGGCCAGTGAAAGTACAGTAAAACAGATACTTATTTAGCCTTATTATCTTCCTTAGAGGCCTAAATGTGAATAGTGAAGCATAATATGTATGGCAATGGACCCCAAATAATAATAAAAGAAGGAAAAGACAATTTGTCACACTCTCTAATTGCTGTTAGCCAGGTGGCACAGGCCGAAAAAGGCTGAGAACCCCTGATGCGGAGAGAACCCTGCCTATTGCCTCACACAGGAAACACCGCATCCCGGTGAAAAGCCACTTTTAAAGCATGTGTTCCAAAGCGCCATTTCCCTCACTTTGGCTTAAACAGGGCGAGGAGATATCTGTGCCCCGGGGGGGGGGGGGGGGGGAGTGCTTTTAACTTAAAAGCCACTTATTTGCTCGAACAACCTCCAACGCGCTCCATGTTTCAACCGCCAGAATTTAACCTGTCAGCTCTGCCGCAAGTCACGCCTCTGCTACTATTTAAAACTCAACGGTTAATTGCTGTGTGTGTGTTTTCGGCTGCTGGCTCATCCATCTCTTCCCCCACCGCTGCTGCAACGACCACCTGCCCGGATCTCCCGCTGCCCCCCCGCCCCCCCCGCCGACGACTAGATCAGTGCTTTCCAGCCACTGTGAACTCTGAGCTCGCCAGGTGTGCTGTGAAAATCTTTCAAATCACCCTTAGAAAAAAAAAAAATGAAGTGTGGAAGTGATTCTCTTGTGTTGCAAGATCAAAAACGGCAAGGATGCAGTAATTCATTTCATTTTGTCAGTTCCAGGCAGAATGCCAAACCCCAGCAGAACAAGTCCCACTCTGAAATTGAGGACTATTCATTGTTCAACCACCGCTGTTCAACTCCAATTCCCAAACCAAACTGATCGGTGTGTTTGGGACGGCAGCCCATCTTTCCACTTCTTTGACGGTAGAAAACCCGTTTATTTTGAACTTCGCTTCTCTCAACTTCGGTTGTCTTTCCCACAAGGTGCCTGAAAGGTACAGCTACAGATGTATTTCATAGAATCATAATAATAATATTTTATTTTATACAGAGGGATCAGACTGAGTAAATAATGTTGGATATTCATTAGTCCTTGTGGGTGGAATTGAGATAAACCACTTATTAGGATGAGTTCAGAAAAAGTGTCCGTGTACTGTATGTTCCTTCATGTTTCGGTGAATGACCCGCATGGCTGAAAACGCAGTGTGTCAAAGCTATATTTGTAATAATTGCATCGCTTCCCGTGGGGCAGTATTTCCGGCAAGTGTAATACCCAGTACACCAAGACTCCATAGGATCTCACTGTGTCATGATGATGATGATGATGATGATGATTCTAATACCAATGGGGTTAGTATTCTCTCCTGCCTGATAGCCGTTTCATTTGTCCTGCAATTAATGCATATATTCGTTGAAATAAAAACTCTGATTAAATATACTGTATGTGTGTATATGTATGTGACCCACAAGGCACTCTCTTAGGATTATTATTATTCCGCTTATAATGCGTTAAGAGTGCAGCGTATCATGGGATCGCTCTTTCGGCGGTCAAAGTTTATTGTACACGGCCTTTCAAAGAACTCCGACGGACTGAAAATAAGCTTTTTCCAACCGTGGAGAGTTCAGTGCTGGGCTTTCGATGGCAGACGCTACCTAACCTCTCACCTCATTTTGCATCACATTCGTCATTCGCTGATTACAAACAAAAGCTATATTACACAAGGAAACAAAGTGAAACCATCAAAAAGTGGCACTTTCTCCAAGGGCGTTCTTGCCACCCTCTTGACAATCTTCATGGGCAGAAAAACAGTCCAGTACTTGACAGTGAGTGTGTTTTGCCATTATATGTTTTTCTACATTTCTTCTCTCCGATATGTATTCTTTTCCGGTGTCTTGCTAAGAACCCGTTCTCAAGAGCCCAGCCCACCTAACACTGAATTAAAAACACAAAAAGTCAGGAGTGTTTCTCAATGAAACCGGGACTAAACTACTTGACGCTAGTGCTAGCACTACTCATTACATGATAACAATGGGAGTCAGCTTCCTGAAATATTTTACGCAAACAGTTGTTGTACAATCTAAAGAGTCCGTCAGAGGGGTCTCTGGGTCCAAGGGTGTGGTCACGCGGTTTTGACACTGACTCTGACTTTCCTGCACGGCGCCAAACCCACAATGGAACAGTTGCTGCTCTGTTTTGAAAGCGCTTGAAGTCTCCACACACCAGCCGGAATCGAGGAGGGGGTGAACCCATTTAGCTCCCTATTGGTTTCCTTCGTGAAACAGAGATCCCCCAGTGAGTCCTCCAAAGTGCCGGTCCTAAATTGGTGGGAGGGGAAAGTGGGGTGTACAGCTAGACAATTGGACCGGAGCCTAATCAGTGTCTGACTTATTAGTGATACTTGGCCAGTTGGGGTCGGTCTCCGCCGCGTCCTGAAGGCTGCCTCTGTTTCTCCCTTCATCTCTCTTGATATCAGTCACTCTCTCTGTCTCTCTCTCCCCGCCTCCTCCCCTCTCTCTCTGGTCACTCCGGTTGTCCCTCCCCTACACAGTCTGGAAGGCCTTGGACTGGGCAGGAATCATGACAGGGGTGGCCCCCATGCGGGCCAGGTTAGCGGGGCTGAGCTTGGGGGGCGTGCCGGTCTTGGAGTCGGAGGTAGACGCCGCGGAAGACGCCGGCTTGGGCAGCGTGGCCCGGGGCTCCGGGGTCCTGGGGATGCCCTGGGTGTAGGCCGGCGGCGCGGAGGCCGGGGGCGGCTGTTGGGCGTAGGCAGCCGGTTGGTGGCAGCCGTCCCTGAGGGCTGCGACGGCGGGCACGCAGGGCCGCTGGGGGCCCCGGGGCGCGCCGCCGTGGACCATTGACTGGGTGGAGGAAGTGCCGGAGCGAGAGCTGCCGGAGCGCGATGAGGAGAGAGAGTTGGGCTTCACCAGCTTGGCCTTGGGTGCTTCCGCATCCTCCCTGACAGAGAAACAGAGATCTGTCAATGCACGTGTACATGCCACGCAGGTATGTGTGTGTGTGTGTGTGTGTGTGTGTTATTGGCTAATCTTCCATATGTGAAATGACAGATGTGCCCCCTCTGTTTCCCTGCCCTGTTCCTCGCACCAACGCTGCATACATTATTGATAGCCGGTTGTCCCGAGGAGGCTGCATAATTCATCCTGACGCCAGCAAATCAGAAACAGCGCGACTGCTGTGGAGTCATGCAAGAAGTAAATAAATAAAGAGGAAAACTGTTGCTGTAACCAATAGTGCCAGTGTTTCAGGCATAATTCAGGGACGTTGGTGGAGGGGGACCTGCTTTGAAAGGTGCAAAGTGTTATTGGGCTTCACGGGCGAGGTTTTCAGAGACAGGGGGAAGGGTTCTGCAGTCATCTTTACGCTCCAGCTCTAGTTGTAAGGCTGTTAGCGCTAATCGAGCTGGCGGCGTGACACAGGGGCAACTTCGCAGCTCCCTCCCTCCACCTCCGCCCAGGCGGCCGGGCGTGCCGCCTGCACCGCCCACCCGATTACCAGCGACACCCACGACCCCGCGCGTCCCGGCGACTCCACCGCACCTGATCTCGTTTGGCGTCTCCTCCTCCTCGTATTTCTTCATCTCCTTCTTGCGGAACACCAGCCAGATGATAAGGACAATGAGGAGGACGCCGAAGGACACGCCCACCACCGCCCCGGCGACCACGCCCATTCCGCGCACGTCTGCACGCACACAGACACAAAAACATGTGAACAAACAGAGGTATCGGGAGTTAAGGGTCAATTCGAAAATTACAAATAAAAGAACCAGAGGTTAAGCAAGAATGTGTATGTAATGTGCGTGTAATCACATTAAAAGGCATCAGTGGTATATAGTTGCGATTAAGGTGCGGAGAGCATAACCCTTTATGCATTTGTTCCCTTTGCGTTAAGGTCACAGAAGGGTTCTGGCTGTCATTGCAATGCCAGTCACAGCACCTGGAGGATTATAAAGCCTACACCTTAATCCGAGTAATGTCTGATTTACGCTTCTTGCATGTCAAACTGGAATGTGCGGGGCCGCATTAGGGGGGGAACGGGGAAAAATGCGGGTGGGGGTGGGGCGGGGGGCTGGATATCGCAAACTGCAAGAGCTCTCCTTGAAGGTTAAGCGCAACCCTTCTATTTTTCCCCAAGTGCAAATGTTTCACAGCTCCTGGCGGGAGCTACGCACATACTGTGGTGCCGCCGTACTTTACGACAGGCCAGCGATGATTGATATCAGCCTCAGGATGCTGGAGAGGAGAAGGCCGTTGTTGTATCCAACGCGGTGATAACAGGAGCGGCTTTCAATGCTGCGGGACTCCTGTGAGCCGACCAAAGTACCTCGAGGCTGGCCCTGAGTCGTGTTGGAGCGGGTGGGGCGTGGGGGCACCACAACCATTGTGCTTGTATTGAGCCTCCACCACCTGATCCGCATTATCCGAAGTTAGCTCATTTGACCATCACTTCACATGTACAGCCACATACAATTCTCAAAACCCATCATATAAAATATATAAAAAATATATGAAATATCTGCTTAACACACCCCATTCAAGATGCCCCACGCACATTTCAAGCTCCTCTTAGCGATTCGGTTCTTGACGAGTCGCTCGGTAAGTAGCTGTTCTATTTTCTGACTATCTGTTCATTTGGTCCAGTCAGTAGGATGTACGGTGAGCGGGGGGGGGGGGGGGGGGGGGGGCCTTCCTGAATGACGAACGAGAGTCAGAAGAGTCGGTTTGGCTCAAAGTTGCGAATGGACCCCTCCCAAGAAACATCACATTCAATATAAATGACGCCAAATATCGCGACCATTTTTGTTGTCTTGGACTTTAATCTAGTCCTCCGCCATTATTTTCAGTTTGTGAGTGAAACAGTCACACGCTCGTCCACTCCCGAGTCATTTAAAAGATTTGATCGCTACAAGCTCCCTCCTTCTCACTTCAAAGCTATAATATGTTATGGAGTGGGTGTGGATTACAAAACACATACTAAATGCTCAGTCTATAACCTGAGATTTAATCTCATAAAATTCAGTATATTTAAACTACTGTTTTACTTTTCTTTGGCTGTGCTCTTCTTGAAGGTTGTTTTGTTTACCTCTACTCTGTCAAGGTCGGCGAGAGTGCAATTGCTACCTCAGTCGGTCAGGCATTGTTATTTTGGTTAGTCACGGTAAGCATTGTTTTCTGGTGTCGTTAGGGCCAAAGCGAAGCGTTCAGGGTATGGCTGGCAGATGTTCAGCGGGTGTGGAAGGAAAACGAAAAAGTGTTCAAGACGTGTGTTTGCTGTGTTGTGCATCCTCCCCCTCACAGTGCATCTTGACCTCCACGGTGCAGCTCTCCTCTCCTACGTCGTTACTGGCCGTGCATTTGTAGAAGCCGGCACTGTCTTTGGTGAGGTTCCTCAGTGTCACGATCTCCGGGTTTTTCAAATCTGACGGACCACACGGTAGGAGAAGACGGATGGAAATTAAGGTCATTTTAAGGTTTGTTTCAGCGACAGAAATCTAGACGCACGCACGCACGGTAGGCCTTGGTGATAAATCAATCAACTCTCAATGATATTCAGCGTTCATTCTGACATTACAAAAAGAAATTCAAGGACTTTCAAGTAGTTTGTTGAGCACTATACAAATATGATAATTTTGAAATTTGATCTTTATTAATAAAAACATTATATTATCTTCTCATTCTCTTTTATTTATATTACTATATTTACAGGAGCAGCCAAAAGAAGAAGAAGAAGAAGAAGAAGAAGACTATATCTATTATCTATATATCTATTATCAATATCATTGTCATCTACTATTATAAGTGTTCATTTATCATTATTTCCAACCATGCTGGATTCAATTTCCCTGGGATAATATACAGTATGTCATAAAAGACATCTTGGAATTTATATGATTACGTTCAGAATTTGAATAACAAGAACAGGGGGAATAAAACAGGTCTTCACTGAAATGACCTACAATTTCTTACTATTAAAAATACATTTTAACTTTAAACCACCATATAGTTCAATAAACCGCATGCACACACACACACACACACACACACACACACACACACACACACACACACACACACACACACACACACACACACACACACACACACACACACACACACACACACACACACACACACACACACACACACACAGTTTGCTTGTTGCTTACCTATGAGTGCCAGCGGGGGCAGCTTGCCAACGTACTTGCCCTTGTCCAGAACCCGCTCCCACTTGTAGTGGATTGGGTCGGAGCCGTCGGCGGACTTACAGCTCATCTTCACGTCGCCGCCCTCCAACAGTTTCCCCTCCATCCAACAGCGCGGCTTTGACGGCTTCACTGCAGACACACAAGCAGACTCAGGCTCACTACCACTGAACTACCGTCCCTTTGGCCAAATGGGAGGGACAGCGGTGTTATTGCAACTTCGTCTGTTTATTGTTTGTTTTGTTTTGGGTTTATTTTTATGCTGGCGATCCCGAAAGGGGAATCCCTCCTGCAAGTAAAGGCCTTTGAGACTGTAACTGGGGTAGATGACTCAGGTAAGTACAGTTTATAAATACAGTGGACTTCGTGGCTAAGGGACTGTAAGGGTGAATTACAGAATGGAGGTTTATATTCAACCTGTGTTTATGTAGTTTCTTTAAAAGTGTATATAATCATCTCAGACCTCAATGTAACCGTGTGTGAGATAATGCTGTGTTCAGCACAGCGCTTTGAAAGCGATACGCTGGTCATTAAGAAAAGTTCCATTCCCCTGTGTTACTGGGTCGCCCGCTGCACTTCAAAGCCTCGCCGTAATGAAACACGATAGAAGAATGATAGAAAAGCGTTAACCTACTTAACGGGAGTCAACTGTACAGGGAAACTCCATAACGGTGCATTCTAGCTGTGTATAAGAACAAAGGAACAACGTGGCACACTCTCACTGATAAAGTGACCAAGAAAATTTAATCTTCAATAAGACACCGTCAGGGGAAGTGAGAATTAAATTTCATCCAACTGCATTCTGGCGCCTCTACCATCAGCACTCTGCCAGGAGTCCACTTCCAGTAAATGAGTCGGGCAGCACGGCGGCTTTATCCCCCATTGAATTGATTTAAGCCATTTACTGTCCTCTCAACTTTCTTTCTGAAGTTTGCAAGAAGTCTGCATAGTGTTCTGAAAAATTCTGTTAAAGAGATTTTAGCTTTGTCCTGAGAAAGTTTTTTGTTTTTGTTCTCCTTCTTGAAGGCTTCCATGTTTGTTTCCAAGTACTTTTCCATGCACTCTTCCTGTCTCAAAAACCCTCTGTTAAGCCCCTTTCACACATGCTGTCTGTCCCTGAAACTTCCTGGAACCGTTCCTACATGGGGTCATGTGGGAGCAGGGATCGATCGATCGTACCGGCAAGTTCCCACCTCAAGAGCTAGTAACCGGGCAAATGCCGGTACGGCTGAGTTGTGAATGGAAGCATAACATTGCCGGAGCAAGCACGTGAAGTAGGAGTGGAGCAGAATCCAAATACGGGATTGGCAAAAGACAAATAGTGGGTTTTGACGAATATATATTTCGTATAAAAAAAGCATTTCCATAAAAGTATAAAAAGAGTCCGATCCGAACCGTGGAGCTCGGCTGCAAAGACCAGAGACTGAAACACGTCCAGTCTCTATGGAGACAGGTCATTTTATTCTTAAATTTTTATCTTTTTACTTCCTAAAAATGCCACCCAGAGCCTAGACGTGTCTTTAACAGGTGCGGTGCAGTTCCCAAACCCCAATAGTCCGAAAAACCTCCCATTGCAACCGGGAAGGTCAGATGAGGTCATTCTGCGTACCATATTATGTGTAAGGAGTTAAAAAATTAGGTTAACTTTAAACAAACATTCAAAATAATAATGAATCTACTCCGTGGCAAATTTATCTTTCTTCATCTGTCCATTGTTCACACTGAACCTTCCACCGTTTGTCAAACAAACAGAAGCACATGGCTAATTATGATGCAGAATGATGTCTGACCTTCCCAGGAGGGGCAGGGAGATGGGGCAGGTGGAAACCGAAGCGCTGGTCTCTGAGAGCCGGGGAAAAAAATTGCGTGTCTGTTGCCGACCGATTGTCCAAACGATCACATCGACACTGGAACGGACCGTCCCTTGCCCCTCCTATTCCGGCATTACCATGGCATGTGTGGAAGGTGCAAGACGGAAATGTTCCGGAATGTAGCTGCATGTGTGAATAGTGAAACTCCCGAGCGGTGCCGGTAAGCTTATCCCAGTAAGGGGCTTTTGTTTCTTCCCGTTTTTGGCTTGACAAGGAGCCCTTTTCACAGAGGTGTCATAGCAGGTCGACAGGCGTAGCTCCTAAAATGAATTATGGGTCGATTTCATTTATGTATATCTGAACAGCGTTATAGACAATACTTGAGAATTCAATATACATGTACAGGGACACTGAGATACATAAATCAAACAGACCCAGAATTAATGTTGTGAGCTACGCCTGCGTCATAACAAATTGTCTGCTGGAACTCTCTTTTCAATAGACATATGGTATTTTTGCTTAGTAACAGACCAACGTGGTGGACGGGCAACGGGCGTTTGCACCATCCAGCACACCTACCACACCACATAAAAGGGCTGTTTTTGTTTTTCCAGTTCTGTTGGTTAATAGCTAAACAGACTCCCACCTTTGCCATGTCTCTACGGACTGTAGGCCCGTGACAGTTACACCACTGATACTTAACACATCCACTATAATAGTCAGTAACTTATTTCCTTAGTTTCACACGTGCTTAACCCCAAGCGGCCACTCACCCAGCACGATGAGGCTGATGGTGCTCCAGTGGTACTTGGCGCCGTTCTTGACCTTGCAGCTGTACTCGCCGGAGTCGGACAGCGACAGGTCGCTGATCAACAGGGAGGCGTCGCCCTTCAGGTACTCCCCGGCAAAGGCCACGCGGCCCCGGTCCGCCTCGTTGGGGTCAAAAACTCGCCCCGCAAAGTAGGTGATCAGCTGGCAGGAGACAGAGGGTCAGCACATGGCTTTGTTGAGTGGTCGACATCGGTAGCACAGTGACCGTGAAGGGGCTGTCTTGTGTAATACAGGCATCAAATCAATCAATCTATCTATCTACTGTATCTATCTATCTATCTATCTATCTATCTATCTATCAAGATTCAGGAGGTTTATTCGTCACATACATATACCTACTTTCATACATATATGCAGTGAAATGTTAATCTGTCTGTCTGTCTATACAATATGAATACTAATAATGACAGGATATCAATCCCTGGGTGGAAATTCAGGTAAATTTGATTTGCTCAAATTTACATGATTAAATGTGTATAATGTGAACAGGACTGCAGCCTGTGAATTTTTTCATAATCGATTTAGTTGCTGATGATTATTCAATCTATGTGTTTGTGTTTAATTACGAACCTTAAACGACAGTCACATAAGGCAAAAAGGGATGACACGAATGAAATTGAAATTCCCAATTCTCAGAAAACCAAAGAGGCACGAGGAAATTTCTTAATATTTTTACCCAGCAACCGAAAAAACAACTTTTTATGTAATAACATGGAACAAAAACAGGCATTTACATTTGGTCAATATGTAAAAACACTGATCACATGATATCACTTTTCACAACTTTTAATTATATGAATTAATTTTGATACATTTTCTGTTGATCAATGAATCTTTTTTTTACTCGTTTTACATAACAGCGTACCTCTAAATCAAATGTTTACACGGCTCATAACCATTTGTGCGCGTGAAAGAGGTAGACAATGACTTTTCTCTGGATCAAACCTCCACCGAAGTACCAGAACGTTTTAAAGCCGGACAAATATGTATCATGAAGTCTCTCATTTGAAGCAGACTTACGTTTCATGTCTCATGCCAGCCACTTTGGTTAACAAATTGCCAGGTTGGGAATATTTTTAAGCCTGGAGGTCAATGGCCTTTACTTTTTAAAATATTTTTCCTACTTTAGCCGAATGAGCGGACAACTTCCCGTTGGGAATATACAAGTGCTGCAAATACGAGTGCATCTGCACGTGCGAGTGAAAATACGATTGCAAGCGCTCCTTCTGGTGTGATCTGCAAATCATCCTCTGGGCCGGTGTATACATGGGGCTGTGAATGCAAATGAAAGCAGTGAGTGCAGTGAGTGTGGGTGTAAATGATCAATCCAGGTGCATAGTTATAGGCTGAGCCACATGCAAACATCAGTCGCAAAGCTCATTATTTTGGCACCGACTGGCCCCCCTGCAGTTTGACATAAGTACAGCTGGTAAATGCTTTTCCCCCCTAATTGGTGCACTTGTTCAGGAAGTGTTTCCTTGATTTTAAACCGCCGGTTAAACAGTACAGAGCGTTCAGTCAAAGCATTCGGCTGCGGTATGGAGCATGGTGATCACTGACCTAGGTATGGACGTCTTAATCTGTGGATATAAAGGCTTGTGGGTGTATAATCCATTGTTAACAATTGTTTGCAGAAGAAGGGATTGCTATGGCAACACGTGTCTCGCTCCTTTTTCGATGATCGCCGCGTGTCATCAATGTGTGTCATCTTATGAATGTCTACAATACGAAGATTTGAAAAAATGTAATACAACCAACGGTAGATCGCCTTAGATGCCCGCCCCTCTCCACTGTGCCCTGGTTTAGGGACCAATGGGCCATTAGTCTTAACGAAAGCATACAGTAGGAGCAGGTTGTGACGCGATACACATGACGCGATAGTCTGCTCCATTTAAATCAAAAGAAGGACCACACTTCTGGTGTCAAACCTTCATTAAACCAACTTCTGTTAAACCAACGTTTAAGTTCATAACGTCATTATCTCGTTTACTAAATTATTATTTGATTAGTAGTCAATAGTTCCTATTACTTAACCTGGTCATACTCTACAATAGTGGCTTCCAGGCATAGTGTCAGAGTAGTTTCTCCATAGAAATGAACGACACTTTCGGTGAGTTGTTGTTGTTCGTCGTATTCAAAGCAAAGCCGGTTTAACACTCACCACCCTCTGCCTGTTGGTGGGTTTGAGCAGCAGCCACTCGATGTCGAGCGTGGGCTCATCGCCTGCCCAGAACTGGTGGTGGCAGGGCAATGTGGCATTATCCCCGACCACCCTCTTCATCTCCGTCTGGGCGCATGTTGTGGTCAGCGTCCCCACCAGGACTGTGGTGAGAAGGAGAAGACAGTCCGGGGAGGAGGGGGTCAGGTAACTAGAACTCAAAAAGCAGCATAAAAGTTATCCTTTAAAAAAGGTCGGTTCACTCGGGCGTACGGACGCAACGCTATTAAGGTATACCGCGGCACCAAGCAACCACGGTTAACCGCGAACCGTCAGCCTTTCCCTGTAATTATCCATCCAATGAGATATTTCCCCAAGCGCTGCGTTCCACCATCTCTGTTTACAAGTAACATAAATGCTACGATGTCGTTAAAATATTGGCATAAAGCAGTATCGCGAGAGAACCCGAGAGAATTCAAAAGGTTTATTATTCGTCACATACATATACATACGTTCATACAAATATGCAGTGAAATGTCTTTGCAACACACCCCGAGATTTTGCACAATAGTTACTAAACCAAACATGATAGCTTACTTAATTCCTACCGAGCTAACTAACTGAAACTACCTGATTCCTAAAACGTAATGCAGTTAGTGAATAGAATAATATAAATAAAATAAATGAAAATTAAATAAGACTCAAAAAGATAATACAAAGCGGGGGTATAAAAGAGAAGGGAATAGAGATATGTATTGCTATGTCACAAATCAGCAGCAGAAGTGCTTTACATAGATTATTACAACACTGGAGCGCCGTGCGGTCGCAGACGGCAAAATGTAAACCTGAAGTAAACTTTAATTACTTCTAAAATAATTAAAGTTTGCATCTTCAACTTTCCAAATAAGTCCGATCTTGATATATATGTCACTTATTTTGCCTCCCCTGAGAATTTGAGCGCTCCCACAAGCGCCTTCCCGTGCTGCACCGTGTCAGAGGCTTTACCATTCTTTTTGAATATAAACTATTTACTAATTGACACTAATTTAGTGATTAATTGAATAAACAGAGAACGAAGGGGGAAAGATTTAGACTGTGAAATATTGTATACTGCGGTAAATTGCCGTACTGTAAAATTTCATACTGTTACATCCCTACTTGGTCTCCATCTCGGTAACGGCAGTAAGTTTATGGCTAAAAATACAACTACTTTGAATTGTTAAATCTTTGAATGGAGGGTCCTCTATACTGTATGCAGGGTCCTGTCATGCATATCATCATTTGCATGTTATACTGTAGTTAGATGCACCAGTGAATCATAGACAACACAGAATGTTAAATGATGTCGCAAAGGACTCTGGAGTCAAAGAAAAAACTGTTCACTGCCTTCAACACCAACCTGAAGGGGGGTTTGGTTGATTTGACATTTTTACTCAACTGAAGAGGCAATATTTCTATGCAGAACGTTAAACATATGGTGAAGATTACGGCCAAGTGATGGTTTGAACTGAACAAATAAAGATTGACGAACTTTTTTGGTCGTGTACCAGCTCTAAGTTTCTTTTTTTTTTTCCAGCTGAGTACTCCCTTCACTACACAAATGAACATAAAAGATGTTCCGTATGTGCGTTGTATGGTTTTTTTTTTTTAAACATTATATTAACATTAATATTATATATATATATATATATATATATATAACCAATATTTTTTAACACATATTTTAATTTACTCCAAAATAAACTGTTTATTCAATATAGGCTGCACATTAATTTGCAGAGGAGACATAAAGTTAGTTATAACCCAAAGATTTTGAACTACCATCTCGCGAAGAACTATTTTGTGTGTTTGCTGCAGCACTGCACGGTCATAATCTCTAATTGTTAATAAATGTCACGCAGCTTAACCGTAACTTAACCTGCATGGCACACAGCGGCTGCTTCAAGTTCTTCGTGTGATCACAGAGGCTTTGAAGTTCATCGTTTCCCTTATCAGCATATGAAGGCATAATTCACACAGCCGAAAACGCAAACGCAGACACAACTTTGAGTGGACTGTATCACCCCGTCTGTAATGCATGTGTTGATGTCAGGGCGAATGTCGTCATTGCGGCTACCGCTAGCTTATTAGCTTGCGCTCATTACCGGAAAGCAGAGTACATTACATCAACATCAGCAGAGTGCGATGCCAGCCTGGCTTTAGAGCCACCGTGCCTGTCGGCGGCCAGATGTACCTGCTGTTTGTTCAAACGATTATCTCGCAAACATCTCTGGTGATTTAGCGGGAGGTAAAGCGAGAGCCGCGACTCCGCGCCAATCCGTTTACGGAGGCGAGAGGCTTGTACAACCGCGGGCGAGGTGGATGAAGATGTCATGTGTCGACGGCGAGCAAGACGATAAACCGGGTGATTTGAAAAGAAGAATAAATGAAAGGTAATCATTTACTTTGCGGCTTTCCTTTTAGGGTAGAATAAACGTCCCATTTATGGAAAATGTAACCGGACCAGGAGTTGCATTTCGGTAGTGATTGGGAACCATTTTTAAGGGAACCATTTTTCCTCTTCAGAATTCTATGCAGGCTGCAAGGACTGCAAACCACCGCTGTTGTGTACCACCACAGCAGCGTGGTACACAACAATGGAGACGATTCAAAAGGGATATTGGCACAACAAACAGCAGGACAGACTGATGCTGGCAGCGCTGGAGTGGGATACGATGACCACAGAGGCTGTGGATGAAAGCCTGATTGTTCAGTGAACCCCCACCACCATGTCCGCACCCACCCACACCAACTCCCCTTTTATTTTGTTTATCCTTCTTTGGACCGCGACCAAATGCACGGACTGCGGTGTCCTATTTGGCGAGGCGGACACACGGACGCGTGTGCCCCTGTCGGTGAGTGATTATCAGCACAAAAGAGGGGGGTTGGGGGGCTCTCAAGCTGCTTGGCTGGGAACAGGAAGCTCAACGCGAGCTCAAAGGAAGTGCGTCGGAGCTTTGTTCCTCTGAAGATGCCCTAGGGTGAGTTGCGCTCCAGTAAATTCTCCTTCTTCCCAGTGCGGACTCCTGGCTGGGCCAATTACAGCTGTACGGCAGCCAGCGGGCGGGGTTACGGGGATGGTGGTGGTGGTGGTGGTGGTGGTGGTGGGGGGCAGCCACGGACCCTGTACCCTTCAAACCGTCCAAAGTCGCCGCGCCTGCCTCGCTCGGCCGCGCACGGAGCCCGGCTCCGAGGGGGCTTGCGCGGCGGAAAGGCTCTTATCTGAGAAAAAAGAATACACCGCGATAGCAGAACTCTGCCTGGAAGCTCCCTTTCCTCAAGATCTCCGTTGTCTTTGTAGATATTCTGAGAGAACTAAGGACACGCTGTGTGGTGAGAGCCAGTGGAAACGAAGCGGCCTCACACTGCGAGGGCGTCGCTCTGCGCTCATATATACTATATATGTAACTTAGGTTTGGTCTGCATTCATTTGTTATGTGGAATTAAGATTACGACTGGGCGGCGTTTGTTTTTAAGGGGTACAGCATACGGTTTGAGTCATGATAGGTGTTGAGGGATTTCATGGTTAAGAGAAAAACTGCACTGTGCGTTAAACTACGTAACAGGATACCAGTTTTTCATGCAGCTCCCTCCAACACTCTCGTAGTAGTGGAAATGAGAGGAATTTGATTTTAACCACGCCTGTGACTCTCATAAGAGCTCCCGTAAGAGGATTAAAGATTGATGATGAGGGCCTGAACCAACGTTATTCATACCACTTGAATAATTGTGAGCGCAAGTATAAAATCGTACAACCTCAATTATATAGGGGTTGGAAATCTCTGCGACACACATGCACACATTCTGTAAGTCTGCCATTTCATTTTCTCTAATTCGTCAACGGTTTTCGGCGCGCAAGCGAAGCCATGTGTTGTATCCATATCCATTCTGTATTGACTGTGTAAGAGATTGCCAGCCATTTCTGTGTGAAATAATATACATTGTTAAACACAAATAAAAGGGTTGCAGCTGTGTCGTGTATTTCGTGTTACAAATGTGAATGTTTTCCTGAATAAAGTGTAAACTACACTCGGGCTCTATTCAAATTCGAATAAAATATGAAAAAATAAAATAAAATTTAAAAAGAATCACTATTCGAATGCTGAAATTGCCATTCGAATGTGTATTATTATTTTTTTTTTTAATCAATAATTTATTGATTATAAATGTTTTTCCTAACGTTAAGGGAATCAATTCACATGCGATGAGCAATGAAGTTCAAGCCTTTGACCGGAATGTCCAATAATTCCACAAATGTGGCGATGAAAGTGGGAAAGAAACAGCCTGGCACTGCCAAACCAATTTGTAAATACGTATTAGTCTCTAAGAGTGTATAGAGTAATCTCTTTCAATTTCCAAGGGACTTTAGCAACGGTTGCAGTCCATCCTGCGTCTCTGGACGCAGGATGGACCTAAAACCCATTAGAGCAACGAAACGTGTGATGTAGCGCTGAGCGAGTGAGTTGGTTTTTTACCAAATCCTGTTGGAAGTACGGCAAACATATCTTTCTTGCAAACAAAAGCTTTTTAGAGAAAACATACGGCCCAGTTCGTTTAGAACTGTCACGATAGCGGATTCAACAGACCGCTCCACGGCAGCGGCAGCCATCTTGGTAAGGTGCGTCAACGGCTTTCCTCGGCATCGTCATCATATCAAACCTGCACCCCGTGAGATAAACGGTTGGCCCGACCCTGGCAAGGACGGGTGGAAATCAAACGAAACATGAGCTGCAGATTCGTCTGGTTCCCAGGCTGATATCCAGCAGAAGGTTGAGTGTAAACACATTCATTCATTCATTCAAGCCAGTGTTCAGAGTTGCCAGGTCTGTGGTTTTCCCGCCGGGAAAAAATTTTTAAGTGCTGAAATGGGTTAGTTTTTGTCCATGGGTCGGGGTCTTTACAACACAGCCGTTGTCGTAGAGATGCAGTGAAGGTGGAGAAAAAAATTAACTAAATAATAATACCTCAAATACTATAGTAAGACTTCTTCCTTAACTCTACTTAGACAACGGGATCCAAACAGTAACTGAAAAGTCAGTTGCTGTTGTTACCTCGTCTGTAAGCTAGGTCAACTGTGTATCTGCATTCATGCCCTTTTACTTGACTGTCTAAACCCCTCCCAACAGGCTCCACTCGGGAATCTCACCCTGTCTGAAATGGGTGTTTCTTTTTGTCTCCAAACATATTTTTCCAATAAAGTCGTTGCTGGGAGCGTTGGGAGCTAGAAACTTGCTTTAGCCACCGTAGCCGCCCACTATATCGCCACGGCAACATTATCATGACGTTTACCGTCCTCAGCTAAACCACTGCCTGTGACCCATTCCACCTGAGATGTGAACAGATTGGGCTTGCATGGATACGCAATTTATTTTGTTTTTCAACCTTTGACTCTTGATTGTACTTCCGAGTCTCTGGTTAACTCGGGAGTCTCAGGAATGTGGGTTTCCTTGCAAAGAATTCCATTTGAGAATTAAATCAGATCCAAAGCTGTCATCGACCCTAGGACAGAACCCAACCGGGGCTTCTAAACATGATAACCGAACCGAGAGCCGCGCTGAAAATAATTGCGAGATGTTGCATCAGCGACAAGGGTGAACTTTCACAAAAAAAAAAAAACCCAAAAAAACCACCCTCTCGCCGGTTCTCGATTGCAACACGGAAAAACAACAACCCTTCTTTTCACTGCAGCTGAGGATCCCGAGTGAGAGAAACGAAACATAACATGGTTTCTCACTTTTCATTTATTTATTTATTTTTTTAATCTCCAAAGTAAAAGCGTGCAAATTGAACGCACGTTACTTCAAGTTCCTGAGGTTTCGGAAGCAAACACAAGTTGATCGCCACTTCCACAATAAAGAAAAAGATAGGACCTCCGCCAGGTCTTTGAAATGATCCTCGGCTCAGGACGGCACTCACGCGGCACAATGTTAGTTGTTCGCAAGGTGATGCTTTTGTCAAAGGCCGCTTGCGGAAAAGAAAACACACCAGATGGACCAAAACTCAAATGAATCGCTCTGTTGTTTTAGGAATCCTCCTTCAGCATCTGTTAGCTTGAGGTCTACAGAGACGCTCTACAATCCTCACACGGCATCCATGCAGCTGCGAATGTGCACTGCACAGGAAATACCAGCGTGCTTTGCTCTTTTGTTTTTTGCGAGGAGGCCTCGAAACATGAAAGTGTGAATGTGGAGTCCTCACACCATCATTCATCGCAGCGCAGTCTCGTAAACACTGACAGAAACGGGACACTCACAAACGTTAATTACATTTTTAATGTCCCCCATCGTTTTAGATCTGGGTCTTCAACTAACCTTTTCACTGGAAGTTGGAGAAAACAGACAAAAATAAAAAACACACACACTGAAAATGTCCGATCTCCTGAGATATGTGTAAGCATAATATATACACAATATATATACATATATACAGTTTTTCATATACATATAAATAAATGTATGCATAGCTGGGGGAGGAGGGGCCTAAACCAGCGCAGAAAAAAAACCAAACAGAAAGAGCGAGCGTCTAATTCACAAAGAAATAAATGCACTTCAAAAAGGCAGCGGTGCACGAGCGTCTTCAGAGAGGTGGTGCAGCTGAAGCGCCTTTAAAAGGGGTGTCACGCCCAGACTTTCCGGTGATCTGTAAATAATATTTTTAAAACTATTGTTGCTATTATTCCAATCAAAACGGCCGTCACGGCATCCGAAGGTAGCCATGCCTCGAGCGGGGCAGTCCGTGGCGGGTTTTTCAAAACGCACTCCAAAAAGGATCGTTTAGTGTACGAAAAAAGGCGCGACAAACGTCGACAAAAGCGGTTTCACAATTCCTCTTCCGATATCGGTCTCATATACAAGTTTGCTTTCAAAAAAAAAAAAATCTCCAAAAGCAAGGATGTCACCGTGAACACGCACACGCATTTTATTCCCGGCTTCAGGTGAGGCGCTATTTCTGCCATCGTCTTTGGGTCTATAGATGTGAAAGTATTGATCTGACAATTTGAGAGCGTGTCATATCTGTGTCCGTATTAAACAGGAAACTATTGAACGCCAACTTGTTGTGTGGCATGTGAAGACACACTCTCTCCCATTTTTATGCTTTCTCCTTTATCACCGGGCTTGATGACACTCAAGGATGATTAAACGCTTACATTTCTTATTCTACGCACACTTTCTGGTGATATAAAAGGAGATGCTGTATATTCCCGAAAGCCACGAATCATAGCTCTGCCGCTGGTTTAGACGACGTCCGGTGCTCACTGGCTCCTTTGTCCCATTGGTACCAAGCGGTTAAACACTCACATCTGTTTTGCTGAATGTGCATTCCTACCTGAGACTGATTTAGGGAACCTGGCGCCATGATCAATATCTGCTTTACAAAGCTGGGAAGTTTAAGGACTTTGCATTGGCAATGCCATGCAGTTCATCATTCCTTTAAGGCACAGCCCACGGCCCAAAATCTCAAGCCATAAACACCGAACCCGCCTAACGTGTTGAACCATTAGTCCTTGGGGTTCTGAGTGCCCCGCTCCATTTACTGTCACTTTATAGGTTATACTATATACCAACCTCCACATGACCCAGCTGTTTAAGGAGACAGAGCTCTTCATTCCAAAGCATCGACCTTCGCAGATCAATATCTAATACACTTTGAAGCTGCCAAGTTCCTTTTTTTTTGCTGTGATTGGCAAGTTTTTGGGCCCATTAAGGCGGGAAATCTCTGTGTGTGTATGTGTGTGTGTGTGTGTGTGTTTGTGTGGTCGCACAGCGTCAAAGAGTGTTTGACTTCTCCTCTCCTGATGTTAAATCACTTCGGGAGAACCAAAGGTTCCCTGCTCATTCGTTGGCACATTCCCTGCATGACAGAGCGGCCGCAGGTGGAGGAGGTTCTGCTTTACCGTCAGAGCTGCACTCCTATACAGTTCACCATCCGGAGTGTGAGCGGTTGTAGGTTACTTAGGTTGCGTGAATAAACGGTTACAATTTGGTAAACGTTGGAATGGTATAGTCGGATGTCAGTTTTACATTCATTTTGGGATTATTCAAAATGAAGGAACGAGTGTACTGTATTTGTAGCCATCACACATTTATGTACAGAGCAGTGCATCATGTGTGTGTGTAGTGTGTGTGTGTAGTGCGTGCATATTTTGTCTCTCCCGCAAACAAACCGTCATTCAACTGGGATTCTTGGCCGATATTAAAGTTTTCCAATTATCATAAGCCACCAAGTATGTTTGGTTTTCATTAAGTCTAGCGCAACAAGCCTGAGGGTGGGCTGACAACAGTGTTTCAGACATTTCTTTACTACTTGCAGGAAGGCTGTAAAAGTGGAACTAAACACTGCTGGTGGTGTGAAAACATGACTAATTGGGAAGGCACAGTTAGCTGAACCTCAACCATGCATGAACGACATACATGACAGTGTAAAAGGGAGCGGAAATTTAAAAAGTGCGGCTCTGCGCTTGAACGCAGCCGAATAGCAGAAGTTTAAAGCTGATGTTTTGTGAAAATATAATTCCAATGTTGACGAGAGCCAGCCCGTATTTTAACTCCTCCCAAGATTTGAGAGCATGTATGATGTTTCTCAAGACATCTTGGCCCCTCCTATTAGCCAACTGTAGTATAATGTGATTGAATAATAGGAGACCTCATATTTAGGAGAGGGGATTTCTCAAAATTCAAGTTAAATTTTTTTTTCAAAGAAAGAGAGGTCCCATTTTGTGGATTTGTATGTGCTGTGCCACCCTTTTCAGTCATTTACGGTCCACTGACAGATTCTAAAAAAAAAGCTTTCTTTGACAAAACACTCCATAGTTATAATAAGCTTCTATTGTCTCTTACCTAGGAGGTGTTGCTTTTACTCACTAAGATGGGGCTGCGAGGTTGGTTGATGGGAGGTTGGTTAAACTGCTCTGACACAAACAGGATCAAAAAAAGTTTGAAGCAGTCGTTACTTAGCTCGGAGCTTTATATCAACTACTGTCCGCATGATTTGCAAGCAAGGATTAACAAGAGTAACCCAGTGTCAGAAACAAGGCCAGGGCTGCGTTGAGCTGGTGGAGGAGATAAAAAAGGAAAGTGTTGATTTTGACAGCTCAGTTGCTTAATAGACTAATTTATTTTTGGCCTCTTATTCATTATTCCTACGATAGTATCTTTAATTACATTAATGAGATTATAATTACATTCTTTATAGATTTTTAGAAGTTCATCATACGGTTGGATATTGACTTTTCCAACGATATATATACATAGATATATGATTAGAGCTATAAGGGGCTCCACCCATAATGAACAAACGTTTGAATTCATTACTATTATGCTTTTATTCCAATTACATATATTCACACACGCACGCACGCACGCGCACGCACGCACGCACACACACACACACACACACACACACACTGTATAACAATAATGTCCTTGTAGTTATACCCCTAAGAGTGACAAAGTGCAACCTGTTTATTGATAAACCAATATGGTCGCTTGAGGAAACCGATAGCCAAGAAGAGGTTAGTCATACTGAAAAGTGAGAGAGCATGACCATCAATGAGTGAGCTCCGTCCACCCGCATACCCTAACATGTACCACTGTCGCTGTCGTTGTTGATCCCAGCAGATGGCTTGGAGCCCCAGTGGTCTGGCCCATATCATAGTCCAGCACAGAGGGGGAAGTGAATTTTGGGGGGGATGGGAGACAGGAACCAGACCCAGCAGGGCTTTGTAAAGGTCTTCCCATCACAGCACCTAACTGCAGTGCGCAGATGTAATCTAGTCGCCATGGGACGAGGGATGTAATTGGTTGGGTTTTGAGCAAAAACCGAGCCCAATATGTGGTTACATTTAAAGAATTACCGCGTACGACAACATGTTTGAGTTGTAAACTGAAATATAGACAATTTGTCAATCAGTCAAAATATTTATGTTTCTCTCCAAATGTGATTAAATAGGCATTACAGAAAGTAATGGTGGCTCAGAAGGCCACCTACTGGTAGAAATGATCTCAAAGAGTGCAGGGAGGATGCTGACTAGTAGATTAGTAGTTTTAGTGGCTTACTACATGACAACAGAGATGGATACTTGAGTCGAGGCAGAGTCTTACATACTCAGCCTGTCTTAAGTCAGTCTTTTTCTCCTCTTGACGTTCCGATAAAATCAATGTTGAATATTAACGGAAGTTTTTAGCCTTGGCTCATGCAAATAGTTAACTCAATGAGGTGAACATCGTCAACAACCAATAGGTGCACTCTCCCCAGCACCAAACAGGAAGCAGCAAAGCAGATGATAGCAGCAAACCAGTAGATAGTAAACATGGCGGGGACTCTGGGAAGGCGCAAGAACATTAAATACTAATAATTGCTTAATAATAATTGGATATTTATTAAAAAAAAATGTTGACTCACCCTGAAGCGAAGCCATTTATTATTAGTATTATTATTATTATTATCATTATTAGGGGTCCAGCTCACACAGATTTGTATTATTATTATAATTTCTTTTTTTTTAAGTCATAAAACGCAACAACGCAAAGTGTCGGCTTGTATTAGTAATTCTGTGTGCCACCAGGACTCGGAAAACTGCGTCATTACGTCAGCCAATGCTGCGTTCAATGGAAACTCTGAAAAGTTTAAATCACTTTAGTATTAATGCTGATGTGGGAGGAGATGTAAGAGGAGCGACAGCACAAACTGATGCTACATTCCATGGGAACTTGAAAAATTGTAATTGGCGCCGACACTTGACCCCGTGTATTGCAGCCCGCAGCTATATTTATTATTACCATCATCATCACATAATGATATAAATAATATTCATGGTTTGGCTGGTTTTTCAGAACACACTACTGCACACACAAGGGCAGCTGTGGCCAAAGGCTGCTTCTGTTTCTGCTCCATTGCTCAACAGTTTTTTTCTTGTAAATTTCCATCACAATAATCTCAAAGGGAATCTAGTTGTAGTCTTGCAAATAGTGACCCTGCAAGATCCCCACTCCAACTAAAAACTCAGTGGCTTATGACACATTGTCTTTAGGTGCGAGAAGTAGGCAGTCTTTTCAAAGTATTTTCAAAGTCTTCTAGTGTATGGCAGGCATAATGACCATCTTACAGCAAACGACTGAGATGACGGGGGCACGCACCAACCGAGGTAAAACTCATGATTTTATTCCAATATTGGAAATTTGTCTGCGACAGTAAAATTGCTTGAAAAATTGTTTGGTCTAAGGCTGGCACTTACACCAAACGACTTTCCACACCAGCGTTAGAAATAACAGTATTTTTGCAGACAGAGGCGACGAGCAGCAGGAGATTGAACAGAGCCCGATCAGTGAGAATGGTTCGCAAAACAAACACAAAAACTGGGCTTAAATTTGTACAACGTAGAGACCTGAAGTAACTTGTCTTATATAATAAGGTTATATAATAATGTTGGTCTGTGTTTCCATTCCATGTCTTTTGATCAATTTGTTCTAATATTTTTTCTCAATAAAAATGTCTATCTGTCCCTTTCATCCGTTGTATTGTATGGTTTCATTGTTCTAATTATTTAGATTTTATTATTGTGAAATAGTTTGTTATTGACAAATCAACATGGATCAGGGAAAAATAATGAGAGAAAAGTTAAATAACAAGTTTTAAAGTAATAATGGTTTTCATGCATGCTCGGCCTATACTGTATGTTGATGGTACATGAATAATACAATTCTGAACTTAAAAAGTCAATCTTCCGTTGTGGTTTTCCACGTAGTGTAATGTAAAGTGTATGTACAGTATTTGTAGTGTATGTATGTAAAGTGTATGTAAAGTATGTAAGTATTGATTTAAAGCTTCACACCAGACAATCCTTATCTATAAAATAATTGAAATAACTCGTCAACTCGGATATGCTAATAGATAAATGTGTGATGATGTATACATACTGTGAATTCCTTAGAAATAGCTCTGTAGTAGTCAAAGAACACCTGACATGCAGCAGATAGAACGCTTATAACCCCAATAAGAGACTTGACTCAGAGTTGTGACCGAGGACTTGCAACTTGTCTCAGACTTGACCCTCAAGGACTTGAGACCTGACTTGGATTTGCAAAAAAATGACTTGTGAGCATCTCTGCATCACAAATAATAAAGACGAAAAAGGGCGTCAAGACATGCCCCCTCCTCACCCAGTGTGTGGCATTTTTCAAAGTTGCGCAGTGGCCAGAGTGAGTGCTGGTATGCGGGCAATGCAAATGTAGGCTGGATGTTTACCTGCCTTCGCCTCAACGCACACCACATTTTGTTTGGCAAGAGCGTCCGTGTTCACACGCACGCACGCACGCACGCACACACACACACACACACACACACACACACAGCTAGCGCCATGGAGAATCCGCAAAACGCACTCCCTATTGCCAAAGGGAATTTCCACTCCGATGTAACAAATTTACATCGAAATAGTTTCTTAAATATAGTGACGTTGTCACCATTTTAAACAGCAGAACGTCTAACTAAGTGTTATTTAATTTGTTAACTTAATTCCCCTCTGAATCTCACAGGAATATCGACATGATGCTTCAACACTGTAGCAAAGTGAATCAGTTTAATAGTATGCACATGGCCGTCAAGGGACACTTACCACATTAAAGGAGCGATCAATTTTTTCCTATTTTTAGCTGAGGCAATGGACGGCACGATGGCGCAGTGGGAGATGCTGTTGCCTAGCACTTCCACAGACCTGGGTTTCAATTCTGTCTCTGTCTGTGTTGGGTTTAACCCTGAGATACACATTGTCAGCTGGCATAGGCCCCGGTCCCACTGCCACCCTCTTGAACTGGATATACGAGCGAATAACCTGTTCAAATCTGTTCACATCTAGCTTCGTCTCTTCCCAGTTTGTGGGTTATATGCAGAAAATATCTGTTTCTATAGGTAGTAAGTTTACTCCCAGGCTGGGCAAACAGTACAGGCACATTCGCAGTCAATTTGGATTGTGTGACGTCACATGAGCCCTGTAATCTGTCTGCGCACCTTCAAAGAGAATCCTGCCGGTTCCTCTGCAGTGCGCACGCACAAGCACAAGCACACACGCACACGCACACGCACACACACACACACACACACACACACACACACACACACACACACAAAAGCCAATCACAGTTTCTGTCCTACATTCAGGCAGGTCTGACAGCGGGAGGCAGAGGAAGGTGGAATGATTGGAACCAGATGAACGCTCAGGCTAAAGCTTACTAAAGACCCTACTTTCTCCAACTCTCTGGTGCTCTCTTTTCCTCGTCTCTCCTCTAGCTCTCTATTCCTTCTTCACCTCAAACACCTCTAGATTAAGACGAGGAAGATGCCATTCCAAACGCTACTGTGCCTCGCTAAACAACCATCATGTGCGTACATAGGGTAAAAAAAAAATGGAGGGACATAATGTTGACAATTCGCAAAACGACTTGATGCTAAATGTATAGAAGCAGCAGACGGACACACGGGAGCCGATCAATTACAGAAGGATGTGGAAGGATAAGCCAAAATAAGTTGATAAAAAATGTTTTCATCCAAATTCATTTCCTTCGCCATACTCCTCTTGCTGCGAGGTTTCACCTCATTTCCTTCATTCCTTTCTCCTGCTCGCCGTACTTCAAGACTCCTTTTTCCCCCTGCTGATTAAAATGCTAACCTAATACTGTAGATTTTCATTTAAACATTTGGCCAAAGATGGGGATGGTGAGGAAGTTGTGTGGGCTGGCGCGTGTGTGCGTGTGCGTGCGCCCGTGTGTGTGTGTGTGTGTGTGTGTCTGCGCGGGCGCGCTTGTGTGTGAATGCGTATGGGGAGACGTGGCACTTTTAGAGAGCACTTCAGGTCCTACGGCACTAACAGCGCAATCAATGCATCCGCCCTTTAAGCCGAGGACAACACTTGCACCCACCCTCCCTCAAAAAAAAAAAAAAAAGAAGCATTTTCTTTCAGCGAAACAAGGATGTGGAATCTCATCTGTTGGCCGCTTGGCTGCGATGTGTGAGAAGCACTTAATGGTCGGGGTAAAACGCACAGCGCCAAAAAAAAAAAAAAAAAGACTGATTGGAATTCCAAGAGTGCCTCTGAGGTGATACGGGGGTCAGTGCGGCACGCAGGACAACGGATGTAGCTCTAAACAAGCACAGCACAGACAAATCCTCAAGCAGCGAAGGGGAAGATAGTGTTGGCTCACGGGTGGCGTGCGCATGTTTGGGGGTGGAGGCGTTGGCTGATAAGCTGGGATTCCAATGGGACTTTCCCAGGTCCTCCCATGTGAGAGGAGCCATGTCGGCCTGCCAGCGAGGGAGACAGGCGGTGCGTCAGGATGGAGTCCATAGTTCACACCGGGGACGACATGAGCCGTTAGATCAAAGCCATCCCATCGGGATTTAGGGCCGGGACGGTCATTTCATCGTATCTTTTATGGTTTTTCTGTAATGAGACCAAGACATTTTCATATTGTTGTATGTAATTTGGTAACGTGCTCTCACGGTGATAAGAATAATATGAGACCTCGTATTTAGGAGGGGTCATTTCTTCAATGCGAGGTCTTAAATCTATGGGTGCCGTTGGAACACTGTAGTTTGGGTCTGATATGCTTCATCCTGGTAGATGATTCAATGTGCACTGTATGGTTATTCAGCTGAACCTCAATGGGATTCTGTATGAGCCCAAGGTGCGATATATATGGAATGGCCTGAAATCCCTTATGATTATTTTGATAATAGATTCTTCAGGAGCCTTTTCCGATCCAGTGTGGGAAAACAGACAAAGCTATGGCTATAACTAAAACTATGAAATGAATCTGACAGTGGTCGCTGTGTGTACATGCTCAGCTGCATTTCATATAAACGAGCCCTCCCTCTATTCAACTCAAGCAAAACGTTTCAATCAGCCCCCCTCCTTTGCCAGCAACTTCTAAATCTCCAACTTTTTGCAACCTCCGAGCTCTTTAAGCCGCAGGTTCGTTAGCTAATGTACAGTTGATGAGTACAAGTCAGTGGTGTGCATCCAATGACCCGTGTCCTGAGGTCAGGCCAGGGGGCCAAACACCCCAAAAGGGTGGACTGTCCACCCGTGACAGTTCATGATCCGAGATGGAAAGTCCATACCGTCTCTTTGTGATAATGCAACTGCCTGAATGTTCTGGAATAGTCACTCAAACGCCAGGCTGAATACAGATGCTTGAAAAGGGATGCAGTGAAGCTGGATGAAGAAGTCCTTTTTTTGTGTGTGACTGCAATGTGTGAAGCAATGTCAGGAATATCAGTGGTTTTCACTTCAAGGGCTTTACAGATGTGGGCATTACAGGATTGAACGTGCATTTTATGGAAGTGCTTTATTTAATAATTGCTAGATATTATCCATACTTAGACGGCTGTGACAAATCCTGGTATATCTCACTTGGATTGGAGAACAAAAGACAAAAGTGTTATTCAAAGCCTGCCAGACTCACATTCTCACGACCAGATTTAATGGGAACTCTGTCAAATCGGTAGTTCCTCGAGTTTGGGGAATGAAATTGGTATAACACACCTATTGAAATATCATGTGTTGTAAGTGTATATTAGGGACATTTGTAATGTCCATTTAAAGTATGGCTCCAGATTGAATGCAGTCTGCAATTAAACAAACACTCAATGTGATTACAATCAGTTTCATATCAGTTTAATATGTGTGAGGATACCATAGAGGAATACTTACACCTCTATTTATTTGGAATGCACTGACATTTAAGCAGTGTGTGTGTGTGTGTATATGTGTGTGTGTGTGTGTGTGTGTGTGTGTGTGTGTGTGTGTATGTGTGTGTGTGTGTGTGTATGTTAAAGTTCAAGGGGTGGCGCTGGGGGTATCATTGGACAAAAACCAGACTCGCTTACAAACAGGGAGATGTCTCAAAGTACCTCCTTCTACCCTTCTCTCCATCTCCCTCTCCCTCTCCGCTGCTATCCACCCTCTCGCTATCTGAGAGAGGGTGGATAGTCAGAAAAATTACACCCATGGATGTGCCAAAATTTTAAATGCATAGGTTAAAATTGAGTTCTGACTAGCAAGAAATAAAAGTGGAATGCTGGTTTCGCTTTTACTCTATTGAATGACCTAAATTAAATTTGCGTGCCTGGCTGAAAATTTAAATGAACCCATCAGCCAGTGCGGTAAACATTTCCATGGTAACAGCGAGCTCCACCAATCAGAGATGTCGCTGTGACACTTAGGATTATGGGTAGTGTCGTACTTCTCCATGACATGACAAACCCTAACCCTAAAAATTGACAAAACTTCTGCACTATTTTGTTATGCATCTTGATGCAATGGCCTCATGGCTAAAATAGTTATATTGTTATAAACCTAAAGGAAAAGAAGGTTTGGGTGAAAAACGACATGCATGTATTATTAGGGGTTAATTTGGTCGGGGAATATACCTACGTTGTCAGAATTTATATATGTAATTTGCAAAGCACTGAATTCTATGTCAGGCCATTTTGTGGAGCCCCCACTGACACTACCACCCCTCTAAAAGCACATGTCCAGAGCTGTCCAAACCAGCTGACCTTATTTTGGTAGCTCTTTTAATTACTGCGATATAGGGCTTCAAAGGTGATCTCTCGTCAGGGTTCAAAGGTCACTATCTCAGTTTATGGTCCACTGAAATGTCTAAAACGAATACATGTTAACCTACAAGATGAGACCCTTCCAAAAATGTGTTTTGCTCCTCCATTAAGAATGAGAATGGTCTTGGAATCCACACTCGGCACCCCACTGGCAGGGTAGGAATTTTTTGACTTTGCCGTAGAACAAAACCAAACACATTTTTGGAAAGGTCTCATCTTGTAGGTTTAGATATGTACATTTGATAACCCAGTGAGAAATTGACGTCCTTGAAAAAAGCTGGGCCTGACGACTCCTTCGAATCACGGGATACGCGGAGACCCCTTTTCAGAACGAGCAATGAGATTGAGTTGAACGTTTCTATCATTGCCTAAAATACCAAAACACTCATAACAGTGAAATATAGTGATTGGAAATACTTTGATCACACTTTGATGACTCAGGCGTACACGACAAGTTTACTACACTTTCCCCTTTCCAACGAAATTAGCCGGGTTACAGCCTGGACCCAATGAATGTCATTTTAACTTCCTTTTAACCAAAACATGGTGAGTGGGAAAGCGGAAGGACTACAAGTGAATCCACTGACAAGAGGGAGGTGTGGATGGAGGCAGGTTTGGTGGGAACCAGGGGGAGAGCAAAAAGAAAAAGAAAGGTATTATAGAACGCTGACAGCCTCCAAACGGCCTTTGATCGTGATTGATTCTACTCAAAAAAAGAACCTCCCCCACACACGCTGACTTTTTTTTGGACAAAAATAAAAATGACTGACATTCATGACCAGGAAACAAAGCCCAACACACACACACACACACACACACACACACACACACACACACACACACACACACACACACACACACACACACACACACACACACACACACACACACACACACACACACACACACACACACACACACACACACACACCCTGTACATTACACACATTTATACATTCACCCACACACACACATCCTGGACATGCAGAGGGGGTGGTGGAGGGTTCCCCTTTATGTCCATGGTGCCCTTTCTATCAGGCATCAAAAGAGGCATTTTTCAGTTTTTTTTGTTTTCAGCGTGAATGGACATTGAGATTTTGTTGGAAACAGCTGTATTATACATCTACTAAAAAGAGAAGTCCCCAACCGGACAGACCCCTCTTTTAGTCTGCCGGTTGGAAGGGGGATGCTGATGGTGGGACGGTTACTCCGAGACAGCAAAGACAGAGTGGAGCATTTTTATTTATTTTTTTCCCAATTGTGAACTTAACAGAATAAAACATAATAATATAAGCCCAGATAATAGCCATATTTATGTGGGCGTCACTGTGGGGTTTAAGTCCCCCACCGGGACTGGTACGCGTCTTCTTTGTGTATTTATCACAATAATCAACACAAATTCAATATATTTCAAAACCCAGGGAACAGATGAGAAGCCCCCTCTCTAAACACAGAGTTCCTGTGACCTCTGGTTGTGTTCAATTGATCTCCATTTCATCTTTGCTAATTATGGGACTTGGCACGTGGGCAGCGTCGGCCAGCTGCAAGGCCCGGCTTAATATTCCAGCAGATTTTAATGAGGCCAGCCGCGACATGTCAGCACCACGCCACTCTGGACGGACCGACACGGCCATCATCACTGTAATCATCACCACTGTTGACCCACCCCCCAACACAAACACACACACACACACACACACACACACACACACACACACACACACACACACACACACACACACACACACACACACACACACACACACACACACACACTGCTGTGGTGTTAGTCACAACACTGTCATGTGACACGTAACAAATTTTACCCTTGGAGACAGGGGATGAAGGCAAGGCAAGTTTGTCTGAGATGACGCCTCTCTACCAAAACCCTGATGTCATACAAAGGTGGCCCTTCATCTCACTCGACCTTCACTTCAACATGTTTAATCAACTTTCTTTTTCCACTGTAGTCAATGTAATTCAAAGCCGGACCAGGATCTCGGTGACACCCAGCCCTGCAATTCAGGAAGCCCGGCGGGTTGGAATTACTGCTCCACTCGATAGAAGTCTATCTACCTGAAGATATGGAGGAGGTGTGTGTGTGTGTGTGTGTGCGTGTGTGTGTGTGTGTGTGTGTGCGTTGCGCCACCCGTACCCACCCTGTCCTGTCAGCGTGGATAACGCTAACCCAATGTGAAGCCCTTGGTGCCCAGGGAGACGCTTGACATTGGTGCGGCGGGTTGGCGAGGAAGAAGCTTGACAAGCGACGAGGTGGGGGTGGAGGGTGTGGACAAACGCCAAGAGACTCTGGTCACATCTTGAAGGGTTCTTAATGATGTGGCTGGGAGGTGGGCTCTCCGCGTTTATTCTTTATTGTCACATTTCCGTTTCGTGCAACCCGTCGCCGCAGCAACAAACTGAGTCTATTTGTGTCGCTCGTCCTAATGAGGTACCGGGAATGGGAAGACTTCTGACCGAAGATAAAACGATAATAAATGACTCGGTGGCTTTGAACCGTGCCTCAATTTCTCTTGTCTTTCCTCGCTTTGTTCCTCTCCTGTCCTGTACTAATTCATCCTTATAAGCGCCTATCAGATTACAGATTTTCTGAACACTACGCCCATTTATGGCGACTCATGTTTCACAATCAGCGAAACAATGAGCGCTTCATGAAGTGACGTTTTCTTTCTTTACTGGAGTGTTGTGCTAACTTTTTCGAGATCAAAGTGAACAGGGTTTTCAAAAAGGAGACAAAGGCGGCAAAATTGAGCACACGCCGCTCGCTTTTTACTCAGAGGTAATTGGGTGTGAGGACCTAGACAATAGCAAGAGAAGCTGGGAAATCCCCACTCAACACTGATGATATGGGCAAGTGTCTGTGTGTGTGTGTGTGTGTGTGTGTGAGAGAGAGAGAGAGACTAAGAGTGTGCACTTGGGAGCAAGGCAAATCTCTTAAATTAGATTTCAACATATGAATAATTTAGCAAAAAGTTTGGTATATTATATACAGTATATATTATTATATTAGTATATAACCGTATCAGTATATTTTTTGTCATATATACAATATATATACTGTATATATTAGCAGTCGTAGACTGCTAAACTTCCAGTTCATTCATATACATATAAAAAAGACATACATAAGTGAGTTACTTGTGTACGTGAGTGATTTCATTTAATAAAAAAATATGAATTAGCTTCTATTAAGTATGAGTATGTTTGCGTTTGGCCTGGTCTCTACTTTTCTTCAATCCCGCAGGATTGCCCGTTAAGCATAGTTAAGCATGGGTAACCCCCACAGGTCTTTTTTTGTTTAATTCAATTAGAAAAAATTGGAAAAGAAATAAATCTACAATAAAAACACACTGTCTGAAAAAAGATGGCTCTTATCTGGGCTGTGGATTGCGGCCTCGACTGCGGAGCCGCTCTCCGGAACGCGATGCTCAGCATCAGTGCCATCGTTAGGAGTGGGTGTCCGGGACATGAGTGTTTATGAAAAGCCAATTACACACCGATTGCTCACTCTCTGACGGTACAGAAGGTACAGTGCCACGGCGCTCCAGCGTGATCGGGAACCAAAAAAGTGTGTTTTTATTTTAGATGTAGGTTATTAGGTACGGAGAAAGTGTCCCCATTACACAGGGTGCTTGTTTAGTTCCATAAGGAAGTAAGCACCGTGCGTAATGCTGACACTTTCTCCGTCACTCTCTTGAATGTTTCCTTGAATCTGGAAATCTATGTCAAAAACTGTATTGCAATGGCTATTCCTTTCTTTTTTGAAAACCTGGCTTTGTTTTTGTGCGCATAGTTTCACTTCTAAGCGCTTTGGTGGACATTTATATTAACCCTTGACGACGCAGGTTTTGAATTGCGCAAATCAAACAAAACAAAAGTATTTTTTCAGGAATCCCTGTCCTTCTCCTTTCGCAGACTCCGTCCTGACCCTAAGATGCCCCCTCCTCTCTCCACCTATCTCCCCCCAACATAGTGATCCTCACTGTCTCTCTGGCAGTTGTCGAGCTGAGTTATAGGACTGTGGATGGCTCCCTTTTTTTCCCGGGTCTCAGCGTTTCTGCCTCGGCCTGCCGACCCTTCTTCTTTTACGACGACAGGTACCAAGCCCCGACTCCACAGCGTCCCTCCGCCCCCACCCCTACCCCTCCACCCACGCACACACAGCACCACACCCCCACCCACCTGCCTATCCATTACAGATATTTGATTAATCCGCCCCTCTGGTAGAGATCTGTCTCGGAGGCACGGTCAATAATTCAATTTATGGGCCTCAGCAAACGAAGCAAAAGAGAAAATATTTGCTAAATTCCGCATTGGTTAAACATATTTGCACGTAAGAATAAGTGCAGCTGATCCGTCAACCTGTCCGCACAAGCCTTTTGAGCCGGGAAACGAGAAAGCCGCCGGGCCGTGGAATTTGGTGCCCCTGACCTCATTAGTATGTACTGTAAGTCAGCGGGGAAGGTGGCAAAATCGGGGAGGTGACCATTCAAATTTGCCACTTCAGCGGATTTACTAAAGTGGTAAACTGCGTCCATTTAAACCTGTGGTTGTTAAACCTGTGGTTGTTTCTTCCCAGGGACCACTAGATGTCATTTGCATTCATCCCATTCTTGCTGAAAACATCTCTTTCCTTCATGTTTCCTGGTAAGCCTGCAGTTGGAACGGAACCAACAGCAGTCACACTTGATGCTGCTGCAATGCAGTCTGGGAGGCAGGGACGAGGGGAGGTGAGGATCACAAAGAAACAAGAAATGGAGACTGAAGGAAAATTGGAGTAAGGATCGGGGGAAGGATGCGCGGGGGGGGGGGGGGGGGTATTCATGAGTGAGTGTCTGTGTGTGTGTGTGTGTGTGTGTCGCATGTTCCCGCGTGTGTTTATAAAAAGAGATATACAGTGTGTCCCAGAGGAGACAGCGCATGTAGCTCAAGGCTGCGATGACAGACTGCGGGGTTGATCTCTAAAAAACAAGGTTAGAGTCAGACCTTTTGAACCAAAGACCTCACCTGCTGTTATGAAGTGATCTACCCACGATCAGCAGGCAAAGTCTTGAGTTGTGACAATGTATAAAAATAATAGCATGATATCAAAACGTGAAAAAAATGTCAAACCATGGGAAATATATATATATCTATATAGATATACTGTGTATATCTATATATATATATATAGATATATACTGTATATATCTATATATATAGCTATAAGTACTGAAACCACTGTAGTGGTTGCACTGAACCCTGATGATGACATCTTATTCCCGATTGTTTGGGCTGTTTTGTTCGTGGCTCCAGGAGAGAAATAAAATTGGTCCCGACATGAGTATATGGATGGAGTGCAATGTTGTCTGTTTTTCTAAGTGCACACGCTGTCTCCGGAGACTTAATAAATAAATGTTTTCTCTTGTTAAAGTTCCTCCCGAGGTTTGCTGCTGCCGTAATCATTTAAGAAAATGTTGATGTGCTTACAATTCGAGTCGAGAATTATATTCTTTTTCTATGTATGACTTAGATAAGTTTCTTGACCTACTCTGCACTTGAAGAAACATTTCCAACACCTGGTGCTGGGCCATATGACCAAAACACCATTTCATGACGTTTTCTCTCTGATAATCAACATGATGGAATTTTTTTAATACATAATATTCCAATTCCATTTTTATTGTCAGCCCTCAATAAGACTGCTGCAGTATGTGATTCTTTATAATATGACTTGTTTTCTGACAAAAATAAAAATGACTGACTTTCATGACCAGGAAAAAAAGCCCAATTCCTGGTGTCTCTCAAAAACAGGATCCCATCAAGCATATTTCTCATGTTTTTCAATGCATTTATTTGCCGTTTTGTTATCAACTGCGACACTCCTGTCCTCCCCTCCAATTCTCCTGGGCGCGTAAATATCACCCATCGCAGTGTATTTTAATCATCCCGCTGAGATTGATGCCCGCACCTCGTCATGTTAACGGCAGACATCCATAAAAAATGGCCGCTGTATTTTTTGCCCCCGTCAGCACTGTTGGGGCTGCGGCACGCTTCCCCCGACAGGTTCCCCGCGGACGCAATACAGCAGCAGAGACGCACTTGCGCCATCCGTGGCTGTTTGACAGACGTGGCCATAGATCATAGCCGCCCAGGTCACATTGGCAGGTTATCCCGGGGAAGTGCTTTTAAAAGGATACGGAAATTGATCAGAAGGCTCCGCATTTAGACGCACAATATTTCGAGGGTGCGGCCGCACAGCGGGGAGAGGGAACCAATTTGCGGTCGTATTTCATAAGCACAAAACAAACAGGGGGCGTATTTCATCATGGCACACTCAAGATTAAATTAGATCCATTCGCATGGAAAAGGGAGGTAAATTGTGGATTTTTCTTTATTTCTTCATATGAATTACGATGAGTCATTTCTTCTTGGCAGTTGAAGGTCCACAGAGGGGATTCGTTGGAAAATCACTTTTGAGCTGTAATTTGATCCTGTAACAGTGGACCACTGTTAAAGGATCAGTGAATCTATGCATTTGGGATTTACTTTTCAAATTTGCTGAGGGTACAGAATTCAAAATTCATGCCTTACATACCCAAATGGTCATTTAATACCTAAATGGCTGTTCATAACTATCATTATGTATACATTTGGAAAGCAGATATAGATTTAGAGTGATAACCTCCTGTATGATTTCTAGAGGCTCTAAAACAAACCAAAGAAAAGAGTTGGCTCAGATTAAAAAAATGTGTATAGCGACAAAAACACTTTATTTGATATTCACAGGGTGCTCAGGGCTCATAATGAACGAAGGAAAATGGGTAGACTGGGTATTTATTTAATAGTAGATATTATATTTGGTATACAATCAACGTCAGTAAGATTCAGGAATGTTGCTATTCATATCAATCTCGCTCATTTTTATGGAAACCCGTTTCTGCCACATAAAAAAAAGGTTGCTTCATTGTGAATTTATTTCTCGCAATTCCAAAAACTTTTTTTTTTTTGCAAATCAGGCAGCGTCACCTCCTCTGCAGCATATGGAAGGCCATTTCTGTCACATTATAAAAAGTGTGTGTGGGTATTTCCAGTAGCAGTTATAAAATAGCCTGCGATTACTTGTGGGTCATTGTTAGTTTTGTATGCTCCAAGCCAGATATTTTTTCTCGGGAAACCATCAATACAGCCGCTAAAAAATATTATGTCGAGTTTTAGTTTGTCATACCCGTCAACATGCCACACATCATTTGGGCCACGACTGTTATATAGGTGTCGTCTCAGGCAATTCCGTGAACGTCCATTCCCGTTCCTCAGGCCCATCAACTGACGGACAGTTTCTCGGTCAGAAATTATTCCGGCCAGCCATGAATTCAGGATTATGAATTCAGGTGGATCCAGAAGAGAGCGTTCCACTCCTGCAGATCCGTCTGGTCTTGCCAGAGAATAAAACCATAAACTTTGCACAAATTGAATGTATGAACTGGTTTACTAAAAGCTATTTAATTGCAAGTCAGGATATGTAGCGGCTTCTTTACGCAGGCCTCATGAAACCAGGCCTGGCTGGAAAGCCCAGGGGCGCACAGATGAGTCACACTTTTAAAAGCAATATAAACAGCAGCAGCTACATGCCGACCACAAAACCAGTTTATTGTCCGGGAAAACAAATGAGCTTGAGAGTCATGAACACAACTTTTTCTGCATTCAAGTGTGTGTGCGCGCGTCTGTCTAGAATAAATAAATTGTACTTCGTTCCAAAAGGATGAAAACACCCACCTCAATGTAGCCTCGCCACAGGAGGTGACAAAAGAAAACACGTGAATAAATTAAAACCATATGTCTCTGTGTCTGCATTCCATTCCACTTTAGCAGTGCAAGCAAATTGAAATATAGAAAAAAAGTGTATTAATGTGGAGGATGTGAATATATATGTCAAATATATTTAATTCATATGCCAGGCAAATCCAATATGATCTCTAGGATGATGGAAAAAATTAATATGGAGAGACAGTCAGTCAAAGCATGATAGCTGATTAAGTGAGAACAGAGGTTGGGGAAGACAGAAAAGCGGTAAGAGGAGGAGTTCCCTAACGCAATCAATGCTCACTGAGCCCTACTTTGGCTTTCTGTTACTGCCTGCTTAAGCAGGAGAGAAGCACTGTGGCGACAAAGAGAAAAGGGAAGACAAATCAGAGACAGACCTGCCAATATATTTCATCCCCGCCTCGGGGAATAATGTTGGAAGAGGGCTGGAAGGGAGCAGATAAAAGTAGACCTACACCAAATGTGTCTTTATGAAGTAGGCAGTACCAGTGCACTACTCTTACGCTTTATTTTCCACGAGTTCTGTGCTACATTTGTGGTAACCAGTTGTGCAATTATGTTGAATGATTGATTTGCAATTATCCCTTTATCAATTGACAGGGCTTATTGGTACCAGGTATCAGGTGATTGCATGGTTTTTAAATGGGTATATTATTTGTAGAGGCCTAGATGAAGGCTGCAGCTGAAAAGTCGGACAAATAAAGTTCAGAACGTTGCCGTCCACGCCGGAAGCACTCCATTTCCCCTCCTCATATAGTTGTTTGCATAGAACCTGCAACTCCACAGACGCACAGCAGTTGCCAGAGGTTCAGCGCCATCGTCAGGGAGTATTGGTACTACGAATGTGCGCATGTTTTACAGGATTTTCACAGTGAGGGATGTTCAAATAAACATTTTATTTTGTTTTATTTATCTGGTTTTGCTAACCGCAAACCCGATCCCGATCTTTGATATTTGTTCGGGACATCCCTGACTTTGCCGTCAATCACAGCTGCTGCTGAGGGGATGCCTCAGCTTTGAAGCAGAGGTAGATGCAATGGCATCCGTCATCAAAAAGAAGGGATTACAATGCCATAAATACTCAACGTTATTTGTAGAATAGCCATTTCACGGTAAGATATGAGATATGCAGACGTGGCTTTAGGCTATCGGCTGGAAGAAGTGATGCCACAAATGTATAATTGTAGAAGTAATACACATTTTAAATGTTAATTGAGCTGCTCAACGCAGCCAAAAAGAGCATTTGTGCTTGACAATTTCAAACATTAGAAGGTAGACCTGAAGCTTAATGACTTGGGTTTCACTGGGGACATCTATGTAGCCATCTGTGGGTCGAGGCGTTGGCATATGATCTATTCACGACGACTCACCACAGTAGCTTGGCGGTTTGGACAGAACAGACGAACAGACTCCCCTGACAACGGTGGGTAGAGAAAATACCAGAAAGACGAGGATATGCCATCTGGGATGCCAGGTTTGGGGAGGCCGTGTTTAGTGTAACATGCATGGTCGGGGTTCAGCGATTTCAGGGATTTCAGTGGCTGAGTCGGTGCCATAACCTCGGCAATATGGCTGACAGTGTTGAGCTTTAACAGCCTAGAAATACATTGAAGTGCCAAACCAAGTAACAGATATTTCCGTGATCAGTGGCTCTCGCAAATTATTCACAAACTAACTACACAATGAGCTACAGCTCTTTTGCCTGTTTTTATTCCACATGCCTCGCAAACTATCACCGTCAAAAAAGCCTGAACATTTTATGAGAAGAGTCATTAAAACACATGTTGCGATAGAAATGAATATATATGACTTTAAAAAACAGCCCACAAAATATGATATTCTTAAAATAAGTAAAGATTGTGAGATTGTGTTTTTCAGAATGGAGACCACCCTAAGTCTGCTGTGTCATGTTTGTATGCCAGCTTTTTCCAAGACAAACCAGCTCCATAGCTTCTGGAAAGGCTGGCAGACTTTCCAGATCCATGATGGACTTCCACGTCTCATATGTCTTCCCGTATATGCTAATTTACGTAGTCTACCCATCAAACTTCTTTTATCTCAGGGCAACACACGTCTGATGGGTTTACTCTCAAACAACAGGGAGTGTGTCCACTAGAGATGCTCGGCCTGTCTCTGGAATGACATGCATTCCGATAGAATCTTTCTTCTCACCTCCCTCTGAATAAAACGTCACCATTGAACCCATCTAGTCACTGTCAAGTGTTTGAACAGAAATCTCCCAACACCCTCAAACAGGACTAGCACACTTTCCATGTGGTAAAAAATATATAAATAAGAGAAAAACAACACCCAACAGGACTAATGTTTACGTAACAGCTGAGGACACTATACAGCTTACGATTGGCCTGTGCCTAATCACATACATGCTATCAACATTTCTCCTCAGATACAGTTGGGATTATCTCCGTTTGCACCAAGGAAATTCAGCCGGTGGAATTTGGTTTGCTGTCCTGTGAATCACGATTAGTTTCGCTCAGCCTTCCCTCCAAGGACCGTCGTGGTACCTGAGATATTAAAAAGGAGATTGCCACTTATATTTCTCTCGAAGGCCCTGACCTGGGGACTTCGCTGGGAGACGGCAGTATGAGGTCATCAAAACAGACAACCCCAGGCCACCTCAACCAACATCCCACCCATCACTGGCTACTTGAGCAGATCAGAACTTTATCATGCTTTGGTTGTAATAAGCAATGACATCGTTCCCCAGCCAAGTAATTTTAGAGATAAATGGAGCCAGCGCAGGTGTACAGTTATGTCACTGTCTCCTATGAAGTAGTATCTTTATTTACTGTCTCAATGCCATCATGCTCTGATGATCTACAGGACAGTAAGTTCCTCTACACAGCAGGAATGGATATATTATTTGTGGTTCAATGTATAATTTAGGAATATGGATCAGGTCTATGTCCCTCAACCTGATGGTCCCTCGACACAAACTTAGGTCCTATGTTCCCTCAACATTGGGTCGAGGAAATAGAAATAGAAATAGAAAAAATGAAATAGAAATAGAAAAATGCACAGTAAACAATTGGGAAGTGTTGCCATTACATCCAGGCTATAACTGTGTAAGATACACAATGTAATTTATTCAAATTTTAACTTCTTGAGGGGTTTTGTAGATTTAGAATAAGCTTCATACTCAGGGACTTTCTTTTCTTATTTCTCAACTTATTATAACCCAAAATACAACAAAAGAAATAAAAGCAAATCCAGCAGAGAGAAACAACAACAACATCAAATTCAACATACTGTACATAAACGCAACTATCCTTCTGGGTTCCAGCAGAGTGAGCAATACTCTAAAGTACAAATTGGGTCATTGCCAGAGGCTGTTGTTCAACATTTGTCATTATCAAGATCATTAAAATCATTTGGCGCTCATTAATCTCCGCCATGGGCATTACGTGAAGTTCTTTGTGAAAACGTACTATAAACACCTAAAAACACCTGAAATAACAAGTGGCAACAAGTGGACAAAATAAATCGGCAATAGTGGTTTCAAATATTGCACCGTTAACCACCATAAATATAAAAATGAAAACACAACAAATTTTATGCGCAAGTTTATCTCAATAAAACTTCACAATCATTAGCGCCCGTGTGGTCCGGCAGCACCACCCCTATTACGAGCCAAACAACAACATGTAAATGGGAAGCTGCAAACAAAAGAATCTTCAAAGGACCGCTGGCCAAGCCACTGGAGAGCAGCGGAGAAGAAAGCAATCGCACCCACACAGAACACAGCGCTGTGTGTGTTAAGTCTAAGAGAATGGTGGCACTTCATTAGGGCCGTCAGAACCTCTACACACTTAAATTATTTAACAGATTCCACCAAAAATAAAGAATAAAATCCTCGGAGGAAGTTCATAAAAATGGAACCTTGTTGATGCTCGAGCCTCGTTTGCAAAAGATGCCCCTTTGATCGTTGCCGGCACGTTTGACTATAATGAGGCGGCCACGTCCTTCGCTGCAACGAGCCGCTCGGATAAACATTCAAAATTCAACCAATTAAATAATAAGCTAATCAGAGCCCACAGCGGGGAGTATAGCCAGGGTAAGAAAAAAGGGCCGTCTTTTTTAATCCTTCCTTCCAAGGTTCAGCGACATATAAGTAAATATAATGCACAAATAAAAACACTGGTGGACCCAGGACTATCCGAAGGACCCTCAGACGTTCTGATAGCATTGACTGTTCTGGTTGGTCCTGGAACTATTCATCAGTTTCAGGATTAGTTTAACTATTCACTGCATTGATAAAAATAATTTATGTTTTCTGAAAGATTTCATAAAACACAACTGTGCAATTTAGAAAATAAGCTTTTTGTGATACAAATAATAAGCTGCAGGCAACCTATCATTTTGTCTTCCGTTCACAGCAGCTTCTCGTCAATATACGGTGGTTTTCGGGTGAGCCTAACTGAACTGATGTGTATTGGCGAGAAGCGGTCAAGGCCACCCAAGTGGCGTTGTCAGGGCCCTCCTGCAAAGAGACACAGACAACACGGGTTCCAGACACAGTTTATTTCAGAGAGTGGGCTAGGTGGAATTAGCCCAGGAGCAGATGGGCATGTGTCATGACAAGGGCTCCTCTCCTGAGTGTGAGTGTGGGAATGGGGGTTTTACCTGTTGCTCGTTAGACCAACCAACGGGCAACAGATATGCAGCCACTCTGCACCCCAATCACCCAGACCCAGGACAGGTGTTTGCCGCTGAAACCACACCGTCCCCACACCACAGAGCCCTCTCCTTTTTCATTTTCGTCTGCAGTCCTCTGAGCAAACCACACAGGTGGGTAGCATGTATGAATAACGATGAGGGAGAAAATAAACAAGCCGCGGTAAAAATAGCTCAAAACAGCACGCCGAACATTTAACCGTATTGAATTAATGCACCGTACTAATTCTCGGGGCCTCGGGAACAAGGCTGCATCGCTCTCGTTGCGGGCACACATGGGTGGTTGGGAAGTTGGAACATATGTCACTCAAATAAGGCCGGGCTCACTTAACTGCCGGCCTACTGGATTCACTTCTGATAAGGCCTATCAAGGCAGGCAGTACGACTTAGCTAATCTTGGAAGCACCAGCACTGGGATGTGAAGAAGAACTGCCTCATTTAGATGCTGATGCAACGTGCCACATAACAAAGGCTTGGAAGAATGAGTCAGAGTTGTGTGGCATGAATCACTCTCAATACCAATCAATGTGCAGTACCGTTGATATTATTAACTACTAATGTGTGCATATACCATATTACTTTGACAAAGTAACCATGAGTTGCAAAGTGACAGTTCCAAAGTGATGGCATATGATGGTAGCGTGGGTGGCTGTTATTTGTTACTTCCAGCCCTTGCACTCAATGTGTACCTGGTGAGAATGTGTACACCTTGCTCATGTGTGCCTTCAACTTCCCTGTGCTTCAGCCGTGCCAAGCGGTGCACGTGTGTGATTTACATTGGGGTATAACTCAATCAGAGACCGCTGCGCCTCCACCGCCACCAATTCCTTGGCTTGGCTATTGATTGGCTTGGCTATTGATTATGTGCAGACACTTTAACCCCATCAATTTACGTAGACCACTGATTCTGCTAATGAGAGGGCGGGAGAAAAAACATTTCAAAGCTGACAACATACTTTGATCAATGTGGCAACAGTTTTTTATGTGTGCTTGTGTGGGTGTGTACATCAGGAGGGTCTCATGAAGTGATTAACAGGTAAGTCTCGCTGTGGCCCTCTACTGGCTGATTGCAGAGCAATTATAAACCATGGCTTTTATCATGTAAGTCAAGTGAGACCCCAGACCAACTTCTGAGTAAAGTGTTTTATGTTTGACCATATCACTTTATGCTACAATCTCTTATCCCTGTCTTCATAATGTATTTTTGTTTGATAACTGTACAGGACAATATACTGTATATACTGTACAGTGCAATGTAAAAGTTTGAGCACCCCATTTCAAAATCATTAGTTACATTGAATATCTAAGTGAACAGAGTTCAATTCTTTCTTTTGGGCTTTTCCCCCCATTATAACGATGTGGATCATTATCTTTCTGAAATACCCAAGCCCTCTTCAACTTCAATGTCTTGATTTTGACTCAAACATTAGCCTCTAGATACTCTTGATATTTGATGGAATCCAGTCTTCCTTCCACCTGTACAATATTTTCTGTGCCCGCAGCTGACACACAAACCCAAAGGATAATGGGTCCACCCCCATGTTTGACAGTTGGTAAGGTGTGCAAATGCTTCACCCTATTTTTCTCGAAATGGACCTTCTTTTGTTGCGGGCCAAAAGTTCATTTTTTTATTTTTTACTGTGCAAAGCACATACTTCAAGTTCGAGTTCAAGTTCAAGAGATTATTTGTCACATACATACAGTATATATATGATCAGACGTATACTTCACGTGCTTAATTTTGTGATAAAGTCTGTTTTATTGTTGTCCTTTGAACAACTAGACTTGTGTCTAGTTGTTGTGGTTTGTGTTGTTTTCCACAGCTCTTTTGCAGTGATGGGTTCTTCTGAGCATTTCTCACCAGGTTTTCGGCCAGTTTATCAGGAGTCTTTCTCGGTCTCCCAGACATTGGCTTGACTTCAGCTGTTCCATTTATCTTAACTTAACCTTGTTTGATAATGTTTCTGACAGTGGGAATAAGTAAATTCAAACACTGAGAGAGTTTTTTTGTTCATTTTTTTTCGTGGGAGGAAGTGAACTGTCTTGATTCTGACTTCCTCTTCTTTCGAGGAGCCCTTGTTTGTTAACTCAGATCAGACCGGTCTGATAGTTTAGAGGGATGGAGGGACCTCAGAATAGCTAGTAAAAGTTACACCCCTGAATTACATTCACTGCTGAAGCCCTATTGAGTAAGTCACCTGTAAGTCTGGGCATTAGTAATCATCTTTTTTAGAAGTAACGATGAATAATAGAGAAGGGTTCCAAAAATTTTTTCAGTGCCTTTCTTTATGGTATAAAAAAGTGAGACGCATTATTGATCCCCTATTTTTAGTGCGTCTGCAGGGGACACAGGATCCACTGCCTCCGTTATTGCAGCAAACTGCACCAGTCACTTCAGAGGAGACACTACTAAAAGGACGCATTTGTTACTATTACAAGTTTGTAAGACGAGTAAAATATATATATATATTTTACCTTCAGGGGCTGTGATTAACCTTTTCAGTTCGTGAAGTCTTTTATTCCTCTTATCTCCTCTCATCTCTGTGCAGCAGCAGAAATAGGGGCGTGGTCTATGCTAATCCGATGTTTTGGCCACTCAGCTGTCAATTTAGAATAGTTCAGATTCACCAATATACGCATGTGAATTATAACAAATGTGGCTGTGTGGCGGACAAAGGGGCGTGGTCGAGCACCCGCTGCGGACGACAGCACGGTTCCCTTTCCCGCGGCCACCAAGCTGCCTCGAATCGGCCCAATCAGCACCTGCGCGGTGCTGGTGGGGCGCCGTGTCTCTCGCCATGTCTCGAGAGTTTTATTGCTCATTTTATTTCCGGCACGCAGGCCGCAATTATATATATAACCGAGGATTTATTATGATAATTGTGAATAATGGTCCTCTCGGGCGCAGGAGGAATGGCGTTCCGCTTCTGGGCAGCTCACGAGCCCGTGCGCCGATCGTGAGACAGACAAACATTAAGAAAACTCCCTGACTCGAGTCGGCCCAATCAGCACCGCGCGGGCGCTCATCGGTCCGATTCGAGGCAGCTTGTTGGCCGCGGGAAGGGGAACCGTGCTGTCGTCCGCAGCCGGTGCTTGATCACGCCCCTTTGTCCGCCACAGGCTGGTACACACAGGTCTTGAATCCAGCGTTGATTTTGCATATCCAGCTTTTCTGCGTTCATGTTCATGAATATGTGTACGCGTGCGCACGCACACGCACACGTTTTCAATGATTCTCTCCTTCTATCTCACACACAACACACACACCACTACATTGATGGAGACACTGATGGGTTACCTGCAGAGTATCAGATTGTTCCAGTGAGTAGTAAAGGGGAAATTTGTGCATGTGCATTAACAGGGAGAATAAGCGTACGAGCAGACATACAAGTGTTTGTATGTAGGTCCCCTAGTATTTATCTGTGTATACCTGTACGTGCCTGAATGTACACATGTGTGTGTGTAAGTGTGTGTTTGTATGTATGCGTATGAATGTGCACGTGTATGTGCATGTGGCTATCTGCGGGCAAATGCACCGATATTTATGCGTGTGTTTATCTGCATGTGCATGTGTGAGTGTTTGCACGTTTAAGAGATCCTTCCTACTGACAGAACAGGTGCGGCACGGAAAAGAGTGCCAGCACTGCAGAGAGGTAGGATGGATGGATGGATGGCTGGACAGGGGGAGGGAAGGATAGATGGGTGGATGGATAGAGGGAGGGATGGATAGACTGAAGGAGGGACCATCTAAATCTATGCCCCCACTTTCTGTCTGCATAGCGAAGCAGAAAACAGAGAGAGAGAGAGAGAGAGAAGGAGAGAACGAGGGATGGTGAAATGCAGAGAGGAGTGACGTAGACAGGACACTGACAGGAGTGGACGTGACACTGCTCCCTCTTTTCCTCCCTCCTCCTTCTCCTCTCTTTTCCCTCTCTCTTGATATTGCTCCTCCTCCTCCTCCCTTGCTTCTTCCTCCTCCTCACCTCTGTACACTCCAACCCCGCCGCCCCTTCCCCCTAGCAGCCCCACTGCTGTGCGACAACTCCCTTTACAATTCCATCTTTTATCCATCTGCGACACTGAAATCACCCTTTGCAAACGCGTGATTGAGATCCACCAATCCGTGCTGAGCGAACTGTCGCTATGCACCATTTCCTCCGACAAACTGCTTAACCGCCAAGCTAAAAAGAACAGTGTTTGATAACTCACAGTACTTGGAAAATGGGTAAAAGGTGTCAGGATGGGACTTGTAGTAATTACACACTATCCCGGGCGTCTGGAAGGCGATGGAAGGTTTCTACAGCAATTAAGGAAGGCGGGATCTTCCATAATTTTGCAAAAGATTGTCAAAATTCTCTTTAACTTTATATTTACTTTGTCTTGTAATTAATGGCGATAACGGTACCAGTAAAACCTTGATGTTCCTCACAGTATGAGGTCCGAAATATGATGGTGATTTTTATTTGAAAATTTTGATTTTGTTTTTTATTTGTTCTTTTAATTAGATAGTTGAAGGTGATTAACATTGACACACAGACACAGACACGGTCTTTCAATTTTTATGACTTTACGACTCAAACCCGGCCCAGCGATATAAACAATTCGATACAAAGGAATAAAACACAGGGTGTTTATGTGTGTGAATAACATCAAACAAGCAAGTTCTGTAATTACTTTTGGTAATCATGGAGGTTTTTTGTTCAATATATGTTTTTTTAATTTGGCTTCATAGTTGTGAGTTGACGGTTCCTCGGGTCACGCGACGCAAGCGTTTCCGCTTGTTAATCAACTACAACTTCAATTGCTATAGAAATCACTTGAACAAAGGAAACATGCGCTGGTGTCTGTAATCATCTCATGACTCTCTCTTTCAGCAAAACCGACACCAATAACTGTGCACACTTTTGAAAGTCACTTTATACCTTCCCTTCCCAGGCTTTATGCAGATTTTCTCATTTTGTTCCTAGAAGCTGCAGCAGAAGAGCTGGTGGTGTCTGCTATTCGTGGAGTGTGTGAACCGCATTGCTTTATGTGCTCAGTAACTTTCCGGCGAACTCACACCCAAAAAATAAGGATATACAGGTCTCACATCATGTTCATTTAAAAAAAGGTTATGCTCATTTTTACCAAAGGTATTTCAGATCTGTGTAATCACAAAAACATTTGATAGCCATTGAAGGGAATAGGTATGTTAATTGCCGTGGCTCTATTCCACTTTTTGGCTGAAGAAATAATTGACCCAATTACAATTCACTGCATCTCATGCTGTCCTCATATTTGTAGACTATCCATGCATTTATAGGCTTGTTATCCGGTAACCAAAGCATGCATAAAAAGCTGTAGATGTGCAGATAAGCATAATGGCTCCTTGAACAAATGATATACGGTGTGTTGTGTGTGTGTGTGTGTGTGTGTGTGTGTGTGTGTGTGTGTGTGTGTGTGTGTGTGTGTGTGTGTGTGTGTGTGTGTGTGTCTCAATTCTGTTGCTATACAGACCCTACAGTATAGTGCTGTAGATTTATTTAACTTGATAGTTTGATCTAAAAATACAACTCCAAACTTCAAATTAAGGAACAAGAAACTCTCCTGTTTCAACCACTTCCTTACGAGGAAACAACTAATGTTTGATGGCTGACTCAAAATGAATTAACACAATTTGGAGAATAAGAAAATGCTCAGACATTTGTTTTCGTTCGTACACAGTATATGCCCTGCGGAATTGAGTTTCCATCCACACTAAATAATATAATGTGTTACTACCTATCAACGCTGATTCAATCAAACAGTAAATAACTTCGAAACGCTTTATTTCACTTAACACTAATGCTAACTAAACAGTAAACAAGAGTGGTCTTCAGATTTGCTTGGACTGTTTCTCAGCTAACTTTGGTCACAGTTCATTAGTGACAAATGACCTTCTGTCTTCCCGGCTCTCTGATTCTGGAGTGCAAGCGATCTGATCTGAAGGAGCTGGAGGCTCCTCTAATGCGCAGGGAGCAAGGAGATGAGATGGAGCGAAGCTGCCTGCACATGGCAAGTGATAAAATTCACTCAGTGCTGCCGGAACCATTGTTTTCCCACGGGGGGAGCTTTCATGTCTGGCGGGAAGTGGTCAGGTACCCTTTGCGACAGATAGAGCTCAACACAGGCGTAGTGGTGTTCCACAAAATGGTCAACCCATTTGAACTATGACCCGTTTATCATTGACCTTTCAAATCCCAGCCAATGGTTTTACAGAATTACATAACCGTAGATGTGCAGTCAGTGGGAGATAGGAAGATAGATATATGACAAAATGGAGGACAAATGTTTTTTTTTCCTCAGAGTTCCCAGAACTCTATGACAAAAAATTTAAAATCACATCACAGCCTCGTATAAAGTCACATGTAGGCACTTTTACACTGTCTGGGGTTACCAGGTCATGCACACATTTCCAACCCTAAAGCTGCTCAAACCCCTCCCATAGCTTAAGCAAAGGCCCAATGTCTTGTGTTGCACACACCAAAAAAAAAAAAGGATGTTCAGAACATTTTCCTTTTGGATTATTCGAAAAATTTTCACTGTACTACAAACCATTTCAGCCTTAAGTAGTATCATTTTGGCCTGGGCACTATGGCCATAGATTGGTTTATGTGCTGGAAATCTTAAATAATCAAATTGGGGGAGGCAGTTGGTGGGGTGAAATAATAAATGTGTATTACTTCAGTAGGCTTGATTGCTGACATTTACATTTCACATTTAATTTACTTAATAAGCACATGAGTACAGGCTCTGCAGGGTGCAGGGATGTCTGTAATGTTGCATGTTAAATGTGTTATTAGTTGAATCGTATCTTCATTATTTACAAACGTTTTATATTCAAATTCCACCCCCACCACCAATTCACAAAAGGTGCAGCCATGGTGCTGGCACTGCAACAGGATTCTTGAGTTCAAGATCCAGGAGGACATGTTCCCTGTGGCCAAGCTGTGAGTGAGTGAGTGAGTGAGTGAGTGAGTGAGTGAGTGAGTGAGTGAGTGAGTGAGTGAGTGAGTGAGCGAGCGAGTTTTAGAGAATGAGAGGGAACAAATGAATGAGCAAGTAGGTGAGAGATGTTGAAGATTAAAAACAATGATACTGCGGTAGGAGAGGCAGGATGTGCGTGTGTGTGTCTGTGTGTGTGTGTGCGGTGCTGCAGGAGGTTTACATTAGCAGAGCCACTGCAAGAGACTCGCAGATTAAGTGTGTGTATACAGTATGTGTGTGTTGGATGTGTCAGATGAGTAAAATCACCAGAAAGAGAAAATTGGAAACAAAAACAGAGGTTGGATAGGTTTAGATAGTGCCCCATGCATAAAAACAGAGTATGTGACGTCTTTCCAAGAAGCAGCAGATGAACACATACTGACAATACTCTGCTCCACCTTGATTTGATACCAATAATCGCAAATAATATGTATAATATATATATAATGGCAAGTGTCTTTCGTTGAAGGCTGATTCTTTCTTTTCTTTGAGACATGGCAAATAATTTAGGCTGCTGCAGCGCCCTACACAGGGCGAGGGCGGGGACAGTGGGGGCTTGTGTAAGTAGTAAGTCAAGGACTCGTCACAACTGGATTCAGTGATGTCTTATATGACCTTTTTAGAAATAAACCTCACCCCACTGAGTCAGCACTGGGCTATCACACACACACACACACACACACACACACACACACACACACACACACACACACACACACACACACACACACACACACACACACACACACACACACACACACACACACACACACACACACACACACACACACACACACACAGTTCTTCTGGTTCTGCTGGCCAAAACGTTATTTGGCTGCTATTGCACGTTTACATCAATTGAGGTTGGTGTGTGTGTGTGTGCGTATGCCAAAAAAACAGTAATAAAATAATATTTTTGAAAAACCGTCCTGAATTAAGTCCTTAATATGATCTTCACTTAACATCACCAACTCCTTGAGAAAGCAGCGTTGGCATTGGATACTGTTCGCTAACTTCATCAGCATCACTGTCTGAGTTCCCATTGTGAGTCATGATGGGAGCCCTGTAAGGTAAGCAGAGAGCTTACAGTATTAACCCCCTTTCTGTTTTTCTCCTACTTTTTAAAATGTTGGGGTTTCATGGGCATGAGGAATCAACCTCACATCACTCTGCCTCGGAGAGGACACTCGAGCTAATAAAAAGCAACAGTTTCCTACTGTTGAAACTGACTTTAAAAACGGTCCTTTAGGTTTGTGAGACAACCCTGTTCTCTCTCTGTTAGTGTAATGAACTTTCAACTCCTATTAATCAGCTGTCTCTGAAAGCTGTTGTATTCCCTTTTGACTGGCACGCCTTCAGCAAACATTTGATGATTTGTTTTGTTGCTCCAGCACCAGAACTTGCAGTGTCTGCTAAGCTGCCTACCAGATAATTGTGATACCTTAGTATTACCCATATCCATACCATTTACTGTGCAGCAGAGCTCCTCCTTCCAATGTACAATTCAGTATACTAGACCAGACAGAACCTGCAAATCCAAAGGGTCTCACTATCTCAATTCATGTTGATGGTTACATTGGTGAGGGAAGTTCCAATCGTCATGTCAAAAGTCACCTCAAAGTCAGATTAACATGGGGGCCTGATGCATTTTCCATCTTTGGTGAAAACGAGCATGCTTCCAAGACTAGAAAGCCATAACTCTATGCATGAAAAAGTAAATAAATAGTTGACATCCATTATTTTTCATTCAAATTGCTTCTGAACTCAATTTAAATTGGGCGACAGGTAGACATGATGGCTGATTTATTAATATAGCCATCCATTACAAGCACTGATGGTTTGAAGCGTAATAGGTAGGAGCACTGAAACCAGACCAGTAACCTGTCTGCTGCTTAAAACTCTGACCTTCCGCATTTCACTGGCAACAGCGATGGTTGTCGGGGAAGTTCAGCTGACCGTGGTAAGAAGGAGATTCGGTGCGGCTGGTGTGAATGGCGTCTGGTTAGACACTGCATACTGTATGTCATTGAGCAGAGTAACTGCATCGCTTCTCTGCCAGGAGACCTGAGCGACACGCTTCCCGTTGAACGTGACTCGAGTGCTCCGCTGAAGGCGCTGTTTTACACTGTACCATACATCAGAGTTTAAATGTTATGACTGTTGGAGACAGTCTCTTAAATGTCAATTAGTCATTGCTCGTGTGGTCGTTTCATATCGCCACTGTGCGACTGTACATAAAATCTGTTTAATCAATTCATTTGACCAATTCGTTGAACACCTTTTTTAGTGTTCACACGAATTGACTATTTACCTCCATATGTGAATCCCTTTCATGGTAATTTATAGGACTGACTTTATCCCCACATTTCTGGACATCATGCCAGGCATTATAAAACCATGTGTACAAGGTACGAACGGATATCCTCAAATGGATGTCATCAGTGAAATCAGTGAAATAATATAGCAATACGGTTCCAACACAACTGTACTGGCCCAGACTCACCAGACTCTTTGGGAAATTCAGAAACGAGTGTTATTCCTCTCTACAGTCTTGCTCTGGAATTCCTATTAATGGTTATATAAAAGGTCAGTCTCTCTCCTGGGAATACCGTTATTCCCTCGCCATGGGGCGAGATCGAATGACCCCAGGCACTTGGGGTTTCAAATCCACACAAATCAATTTCATACAAAAAATAAGTGAACACTAAATTGACAAAGCTACGTGTGCAAAGGAATGGCCGACCGGGAGACAGAATCCTGTTTGTATTCTTGTGATCCGGTGTCTGTTTCTGAAATCTACGCCACTCCAAATCTATTTTCACTTCACTGCGCTGTAAAATTCCAGCACAGCCACCCAATTAATTTCGCTGGTATGTCAATCCCATCCCTGTAGCAGGCATTCGCTGTCAACATGTAAGAAAGCACTTCTGAGACCCACGCCTCATCTAGCGCTGACAGATAAGCCGGAGCGTGAGTTTTAGAGTGAAAATAATCCATTCTCAAAATATTTGTTGTCTTCTGGACGCCGCGATCCACTCATTTTCCCGGCAGCCACGGCTGTTCGGCGGTGGTCAGTTATTTCCTTCTCAGACGTAGGGTTGTGACGGTATGAATTTTTAATTACCGCGGTGAAAAGACCGTCGGTAAACCAGGATTGCTGTTTACGGTGGGAAGGGGGGCGCTTTTTTTTTTTTTTCGTCAGTCAGTGTGCATTACAATAACAGGATGAAACAGATAGAAGCCTACAAAAACGCACAGGGATCACATTTAATATACTCCAATAGTCTAATATTCTCGTTGAAGAGCCAAATCCGATTCCACTGACGCAATTCTGAGTCGGTACAGCCCTAGAAATAATGAATAATAATCGGACACACACTTAAGAAATCCCCATTATTTTAATGGACTGAATTTTGTTTCTGCAGAAGCCGGTGAACATAGCATAGAAGACAGTCAATGATTATAACTAAACAACAATTATTGTGTTTATATTTCATATCACACACCATATGCACTCCTGTAACTTTCACCAGCAAAGAGACGTGTCTTTTTTCAGTCACGCGACCGCGGTATTGCGGTAATTCAGTTATCTTCACAGCCCTACTCAGACTAGGATTAAGCTGTCCATCAAGAATGCTAATGTATGAAAAAAAAAAAAAAGACACTGACATATCTAGCAGAAGACGATTACCTGCAAAGGGAATTATTTAAATGTGTGAATGCAATTTCACACATTGCCCTTGTCTTTCAAATGTCTTAAATCATTAAAACATGTGCATGAATAATGTACTGGTAAAGAAAAAAAGGAATGGAACCTTGTATCTTCTCTTATTTCTCCTTATATCAAGGCCTATAAACAGCCCAAAATCTGCCTTAAGGGTGATTAAATGTTGTCGTCTCAAATGCTGCTACTGGAAGCCGCGTTAAAGACGCAGACTATGGCTGGTGCCACGACAGTATTACCACCCAGTCATGCAATGGGACTGACTTTGCTTTTGAGGTTATTTTTTTATTTTGAGGCCAAATTTCTGAAACTTCCCTTTCCTCCATTAAACCATTTTGCATTTTAAAATGGGGCCCCTAGGAAATTAAAGGGTTTCCCCCAGAAAAGTTGTTCTGCCCCCCCCCCGGCAAGTACGGGGGCCGGGGCGTAACGGGTATCCCCGTTATCTCGGTCCTTTCTTTGTTTCGTTCAATAAGGAAATTGAGTAAAATAAAATACAATTAAAATTAAAACCCAATGTTTTCGCGGGCTTTAATGCTTCATCAGAATGTCAAATGAACAGATCCAGGGCTTTTTTTAAATTATTCCTATTGTTGTAAAAAGAAAAAAATTTGATTGGGGCACCCTGACAGATTTTTTATGATAAATCCTATTTGTCCTTTATTACTTTTCATATACTTTTCACATGTTAATAAATAACTGACAATTTGTATGAAGATGCTGATGTTATCGATAGTAACCCGGCTCTTTTATTTGATTGGCTAGGTGACCATAATGTGACATTGACGAGCGACGCTGTTGTTTGGTCACACGGGCGAGGGAGAGGAGAGCGGCGGCGTGTCAGAGAGAGGAATACGGAGCATTTCAAGCAGCGTGCTCCAAAACGATAATGTTAGTGAAGGCGTGTGTGGAGGTTTCGGAGCAGCTGAGGCCCGATATTTTAAGCGGGCAGCCTTGGCATGGCACGAAAATGAGGCGCCAAAATCTGCGTTGCGATTCGGTCTGGTAGATACCAATGGTATAGGAACGTGTGCCATAGTGGTCCCGGGTTTCGGTACCTAACCCAACACGATGTTTAAAACATCCCACGCAGGATCATGTTTTGATACAGAGAGGAGTGGCTAATCACAGACGGGTCCATTGTCTGTGTGTGTGTGAGAGAGAGAGAGAGAGAGAGAGAGAGAGAGAGAGAGAGAGAGAGAGAGAGAGAGAGAGAGAGAGAGAGAGAGAGAGAGAGAGAGAGAGAGAGAGAGAGAGAGAGAGAGAGAGAGAGAGAGAGAGAGAGACAATTAATGCTCTTCATTTTTCATCAAATGTAATATTATATAGATACAGTATACAGTATTTTCTCCAGGCACATGTTGTGTGCCACACTGCACATTTTAGCAGGTCCTAAATGTACAGTCAACATTTAAAAATGAGAGTGATCTTTTCTTCTCCTCTCTATTAGAGAGAGAAAGAGAGAGAGAGAGGCAATTAATGCTCTGCGCGTAGGTCTACAGTGAAATAAGATTTTACCCATTTTAATGTTGACTTTTGATCATTTAAAAAAACAACCTTAAAAATACATTTTAAAAAAAGAACGGCGATGCTTAGGCCCAGCGGAAGGTCAAAGTTGACCTAACTTGTATTAAATATATATATATATATATAATTTTTAATATTTAATTATTTATTTTAAACACGTCTCTTTTAAATTTCAGTTCAGTAAGGGAATAGAGCGCACAGCGGAGCGCAGATCCCGTTGCCCCGATGCACACCATCGCGGACGTCCCGATCGTGGAAAGGCGCTACCTCGATGTTTATTCACGCTTAAAAGAACAAAACAAACAAACATAAAACGCGGTGCATAAAAGGGAACGATGGACATCAACAGGCAGGTCCATCCTCGGGCACCTTCAGCCCAAACGCAAGTGCCCGCCCATGTGTCCCAGCTGTCCTGTGCAGCGTTGCACGTCTCCCCTTTGCTATGGGCCTTAATTTAGTGTTTTGTTTAAACCTTATTTGTAAATAATAAATCGATCATTTCTGTAACGGGGAGACTCTCTTTTTTCCGACCAGACTTTAATATGACGCCGTTTTTTATTTTTTTGTATCGTTTAGAATTACTTATTTTTACATTCACAAGTTGTTGTTTTTTTTATACAAAGTTTAGTGTTTTTATTACCTGTGGACGTCAATTTAGTTGATACTTTTTTTTAATAAGTGCACTGCAGAGACAATGCAGACAAAATAAATATTCATTTAAGTTCAGCAATTTTGTGTCTCATTTATTATTATTATTGAATTTTATCAGATGCAAAAAACAACATGATATCGGAATTATATATCGGCCATCTGCCACCCTGCTCTCTAAATATCGACATCGGCCATTGAAATATCCGTCGACCACTAGTACAATAGGCCTTTCTCAATCTGCGTTCTTCTCTGTACTTGTGTTCTTTTGGACTTGTGAAACGTCATCAGTCGCAGCCCAAGTACTGTTCCAATTCAAAGGCCGCATCAAGCCAAGTCCAGTCCAAATGCCCGGATGTGGACTTGCGCCGCCCATTTTATCGAGGATGCATCGGTGGTGACTTGTGTGGACTTGGGACAGCCAAGTATCCCAGAATGCATTTCGCACCAAGCGGTGGTAATTGCAATGGCGGAGAGGAGTCTATACTCCCGATTCGAACTTGCCAAGTCTGAACTACCAAGTCCGCCAGTCCGGACTTCGCGTACTTGGTATTGAGAAACGACCAACGTATACGGGTAGACGGGAGACAGGAAAGCGGAAGTTTTGTGAAGAAAGTGATGAGCCGACTCTACTGCGCATGTCTGCTGCGGCTGTCGGGTTTTTGTGCTGCAACAGTAGATGCCATCCCGTGCCGTGTTGATAAAAAAGTAGTTTTTTTCTGTTTATTAATAGCGCGGAAGCTGATGGAGGATTTGGACACAGTGACTTGAAAATCGAAATTCTATCACATTGCAATGTCCGTTTGAATTTGATTAATCCTTGACACATATAAAAATGTATTTTTATATGTGTGAATCGAACTCGGCTCTCCGTGCGCCCCCATCACCATGCCCCCATCCAAATAAAACAACTTAAAACAGTGTGGGGACGGGCACGACTCGTAGACGCGTTAATATTATTTTCTGCGCATGACGCATGGAGAGGGGGTGATTTGTCCCAATTACACACAGTTTTGTTCCATACCATTCTGTTTTTGTTTTGGCGCGCCAATCGTGGGTAACCCATAGCTGGCACGCCCATTGCTGGTGCCGTCGGAGCCGCAACTTAATCACCATCCGCGCCACCATGTCCAAATCCTCCATCTGCTTCCTCACTGTTGCGCGCAAGTGAAAGACCTCGGTCCGTCACGGGGGGTGAGGGGGAGCGATATTTAGATACTGTAAGATATTGCATATTTTGGCAAATATTGCGATATATTTAATATTATCGAATATCGTCCCAAACCTACCGCCAACCCCCCCCCCCCTTTTTTTTTTTAAAGGTTGAAAATACGGGATATTTACAGGAAAATTAAAAACCGGGAGGACAGCAGGAAAGAAGGGTAAAATACAGGAGAATCCCGGGAAAATGGGAGGGTTGACAGCTATGTCATGGTGTGTGTGCTGACATATCTACCCCAATGAGAACCGTCTGTGCTACTGTGACATTTCGGCTTATACTCCAATCAAAAAACAAAAACACACAATAAGACCTTGTTATCTCCCATCATTTCACCATGGCAGTGCTGCAAAGCCAATAAGTGCGTCAGAGGGGATGAGAAGGCAGAGTGCCGCTGTCATCTTGGACGTTTTCTTTGCCTTTGTTTCATTTTGTTCTCCAGAAAGGAAATGTCAGGTTCAATCAAGAATTTGACTGGCCTAAAAAAAACAAAAAAACATCTGCCCTGTTTTGTTCTTCATTCTTAGTCAAATGTAATATTATATAGATACAGTACACAGTATTTTATCCAGGCACATGTTGTATGCCACACTGCACATTTTAGCTGGTCCTAAATGTACAGTCAACATTTAAAAGTGAGAGTGATCTTTTTTTCTCCTCTCTATTACGTCTGTAAACTGGGTGTCCTCTTCTCAATGTCACATTCTATTCTTGAAAAACCCAGGGTTTCTTTGAAATCTCCGAGAACCTTAGCATTTTTTATTTCATTAAATGTTTTGCTCTGGTAGCCTTCCACATGGCATTTAGGCTGTCAGCCTCCATGAACACTAAGGTAAAAGGTCCAAGAATAGACATTAGAGATAGCGTCAGAAATAACAAAAAAAAAAAAAAAGAAACAATGGGTAAATGGGGTAAACGAACAATGCTTTTATAGCACATACCGCTCAGAGGTTGAAATTATACAAATTGTTGCTGTTATAAAAAGTAGGCTGTTCAAAATATTATAGCACAATAGTCTAAAGTTAAAGCTTTGACTTTAGCCTACTTTGTCCTCATGTCTACATCTCCAACCGATGAAGTGTTCCAACATAAGGAGACACTTTAACTGACGTCAGTGACAGGTATTCATTTGTTGATTTGTTATTAAATTGTGCACGTGTGTCAGCTCATATTGTCACCAGACATGGGTTACTTAAAAAAAAAAAATCTGAATTCAACATTCCCTCCAAGAGGGGGCTGTCACCTGCCCATCGGCCCACAGTAGCAGCAGCAGAGCAGCAACTTCACTGCACTAAGACACAGAAAGTCAAATCCATCGAGAAAGGCCACCGACACCTTCTTTTACCTTCTGTTCTGTGACACTAGCAAACCCTGGGTTTCTGCTGATGCTGCTCAAATATACTTTCCTGGGGAGTGGGTGGATGAGGGGTGGAGCTGGGGAGGGGTAGGAGCAAGGCAAGGTATGCCTTGTCAACGCAGGCCACGATTGAGCTGTTCATTTTCCCTTGGAGATCTGCTGCAACAGGCATATGGTTACACTGTGGGGTTGGGGTAGGGCGGGCCCTCTACATCTGCACTGCATCCTTATCCTAATATCACTATGGTGTCTCTTGCCCAGCCTCCAAGAATCTTCATTTGGTGCCACACAGTGCTACCGCATTGTCCACCAACACTTGCAGCACATTGTGTAAACAGCATCTGTCATAATCAAACTGCTTTTCTCGAAAGGAACTTAGCCCAGCTACTCATTCCTTTCTGGATGACAACACCTCACCTCTCACCCATTATGCGCCTTCCAAGCCCTTATATATCATCTGGCACACTGCAGCCCCGTCCTCTCTGAAAATCTCTCTGAATTCTCAAATGTCACAGTCCTCTGGCACTCCCTCCCCTGGCTGCCTACGCCTGTAGGTTTCAAATTCCAAATCCTGGGGCTGGTTCTAGTCTACAGGGCTGCAAAAAATAATTTTAACACCACACTGTGTGTCCAGGCCTGATTCTGGCCTCATAATGAAGCCCATTTTAGTGTTCTGTGACCAGTGGTTTGGGTCATCCATACCGCTATCATCACTCCACACATCCTGTTCTCTCCTTCCTTCTTTGCTCAACATTGGTAGCGCACTGACTGACCTTTTTTCAACTTCATTCGGAACACGGCATCATGGACTGAAATATCACCCTCTCCACACTAAATGTAGCACCACTGTGTGGTGGTGCTACATTTGTATTCTGTCTTTCTCCAAAAAAGTGTAGGGTTGATAGTAGTAGTTTTTGTGATCAAGGAATTTATATTCTTTCTGCAGTTGCACTCAATGACTGTCTGAATGACTGAGTGTCTATAGAATAAAAATAGGGTAGTTTAGCGTCAACTAAATGCTGAAAATCGACTTCAAATGCAATACACGGCGGCACCGTTGTACAAGCTAGGCTCATTTTGACTTGCATGAGCCACAACATAAGCCCCTCCCAGATCCACCAGGAAGATAAAGCCAGATAAATGCACATCTGTGCCGTAGGTCTGTTATAATGGCCACAGAGATGCCGTATCCTCCTCAGAAGTAGTCTAATGACTCGCGTAAAAAAAGGGCTTAGATGTTTGTGCCATCTGTTTAGATGGGCAAAATACAAAATAAGCAGAAAAGAGCAAGGGGGGGGTGAAAGCAAGTGAATAAAGACAAATAAAATGAAGAGGGGAAGAACCAGATCAAGAAAGAAAAGGAGAGAGGGTGAGTGTGTGTGTGAGGAAAGGAGGCTTATTTTGCCAGAATTGCTTCATAAGCATTGCACTTCCCTAACCTCTGCTTAATGAGTGACTTGATATCCTCGGCAAACAGGGATCAATTCCCACAGTGTTTGCTTTTCATTTCCAGAGAAAATAAGCGCTTCACTCTTTGCCCTCAAGCCATTGGTTGTCAATTGCGCTTCTCTGTGCCAACATACCTTTCCCCACAAATCATTCAGAGCTGCTATTGCAACGCAGAAAACTGAACTGAAGCTCAATTGGTCATATCTACCACATCAAAGTAACAATGTTAATGGTTAATGGTTTTCCCATTGCAGCAACCATGCTGTTTTTGGTGGAATAAAGGCGATCAATTAACTGAATAAGGATTATCGATTTGAAAGCACCATAAATTATTCCTAACTTTAAACGTGTTTTCATAGAAATTAGCGGTATGTGTTGTGATTAGGGGTGTCACAATTCTGATTCGAAAAATCTTTCAAAATGAGCGTTTCTATTTCAAACTTCCAAATCAAAAGCAGTTTGGCGTTTCTCGCAGTTTTTTGTGCTTAACATTGTCCGACATTTTGCGTGTATATCTGGGATCGGCGTAGTCAGGTCTCATAGGGTATATCTGCTGTATGTCATGACAAATACATCGTGTGATCTGATCACACTCGATACGGTCCCTCCCATAGATATATAAATGTGGATACCGGGTGACGTACCGTCTGACGTGTCTGCGTGGTCGCCATATTGGGGCGGTCAAGATCGGCCGGTAGACAAAAACAATGTGTACTGAGAGACGCAGACCCCTCCACAAAGAATCCACTGCAACTCGCTCAACTCTGAACCGACTTTCATGAAATTTGGTTCCGAGTTAAGCGAGCAGTTGACTCCGCAGAGAAAGCGGCTTCCCTAAACTATATCACAAATCAGAACTGCTTTATGGCAATATTTTACGTTATAATATCTGCACGTGGTTGCGAGTGTAAACAAACGGATTAGTGGAGGGACAGAGCACTTTGAAAATTCGTCATTAGATGGATCATGGATTATCACAACTGTCTGCTGTCGCGCCGCGACAACATAAGATGAGAGTTGACAACCAAGCCGATCGTCTTTTAGTGCATTTAGAATACACAGGTAGCGTCAGTACAAGTTAATTTGCCTTTTACTACCAGCAAATCCTCTGGCAAAAATAACATGTGTTTTATCTGTGCTCCTTTTAGTCAGGAATGTAAAAGTTCAACTGTTCAACTGTTTATTATTCTACAGTCTAGTTTTGATAAAAGGTCTTCTCTTAACTGTTTAGGTGTGTTGTTGAAATATTCTCATATTATACAGTATGTCATATGTTCCTACTTATGATTGTTATTATTCAAATAAAAGTTCCTTATTGAGAAACAAGCGTTAGACTGATAGTCTTACAATGGCATAGGCGTCAGTGCTGAAAAGAAAATGTTAGAAAAAAAAGATCGAATCATGACCTTGAAATCGAAAGTCAAATGAAATCGTTGATTTGGAGAATCGTGACACTCCTACCGTAGTTGTGAATGAAGTGATTTTTCTGCATTATCTGACTGTCGACAATTTTTGGAACCGGGCCCAAACACTCTGTCAGTCATAAACCCTTACCCAGAAACACACAGGATGTTATACATTTAATTCTTTTTTTCCAGTCACGCCAATTATAAAAGGACTGATTCCTCTTGTGGTGACCAACGGTGTGTGAGTTCTTCAGAAACATAACTTAAACTCCACCCAAATATGCAGAGCATGTGCCAGGCTCAGCTGTAGCAGATGTCTTTGCAATGATCCATGCATAAAAGGTGCAGACCAACATACACGCACACACATCAATAGCCTATAAATCCACAGGGTGAGTGGAATTAATATCGCAAGACAAATATTTGGGAATATTGCGCTCGTTTTTCATTGTGAAAACAGGCAGGGCATGTGGTCTCCATTAGAGGAAACCAAAGTCCTACAAAAACTTCACTCAACACCCGAGGAAACGGGACAGACGGTTCCTGCCCTCAATCTAAAACGCACAGCTATCTAGTGAAGCTGCAGTTTAGCAGACCATACCGCAAGAGTGACTCAAGGTATCCGTTTGAAGCATTTCTCAAAAAAAGAGAAGAAATGAATTTGGCGGGGGGTGGGAGACTACCGACACAAATTACAGTTTTCAGAGTTCTCGTGGAACGCAGCATCACTTCGGACACGTGTTACAGTTTTCCGAATTCCCGTGAACGCAGCATCATTTCCGTCACAAATGAATTTTTCCGAATTCCCATGAACGCAGCATCACTTCCTGCCGTCTCTCGACCCGATACAAACTTTGAGCGCTTTTCTAATCAACCTGAACCAGAGAGCCGCGTCCACGTCTTCCCGCGTAATACCAGAGAACGAGTCCACGGGTTAATCGATCGCGGATGGCGTGGCTCTCTCGGATGAATAAAAAAATAGAAATAAGAAATGCTAAAATGGGCCGCCAAATAAACTTTGGCGGCTGTTAATATACCTGGGCACCCCGTCCAAGTAGAGTCTTTGTGGGGTAAACACTGAAGAAGTTGCAGAGTGGTATTCATTCAGCCATTTTCAAATGAGTGTTTTAAAATAAGAGATGGATCCTGTTATTCTTAAACAGCCCTGAAACAGTCCTGAGTCTTGAATTTGACCTTTCCTGCAGAATTCCTTAAGAGACTTTTCTTTTTTTCATATTAACCAACAGCGTAATAACATAATTTAAGCACATTCCATAGAAGGGAGTACCGAGGAATTCTGTCTCTAGCGAGCACAGTTTCTCCTTAACAGTCCCGATAAACAACGGTTGAAACACTGATCCATTTGGACGATGCGAGCAGCAAGTCTCCATTTGAGATTGGAGACAGACAGAAAGGGTCAGCCTGGTTGGTTGGAGATGGACAGGGGGGGGGGGGGGGCGGGGGGAGGGTTGGAGGGGGCAGCGACGTGGGGACGAGAGAGATGGGTGGGTGTCACAGTGATTTTTGTCAGCTGGGTGAAGCGGCGCTCGGTCAAGGGGAGGTTCCCCTGCACTGTGCTGCGCTCAGCTAATTAAAACTCGCTCTTTATGCACGCCTTTGCACACACACACACACACACACACACACACACACACGCACCCATAAAACACATATATAGGGCAGGCCATAGCCCCGGCCCCGGTTCTGACCACAAGTAAAATTATACACCTTTTACTACCTTCATTCTTGCTCCCTTGGTAATACATACACACAACATGCTGTATATCTACATATATTATGGACACTAATAAGACAAATGATGTGTCCTCAACGGCCACTGAAGTGCCACCACCCACAGGGAGTCAAGATGTCCGTGCTGGTAGTGTGTGTAGACATAGTAGAATGTATGAATGCACATCCGACTTAGAGCTTGTAGACACACCATGGGAGACTCAAGCGTTTAAGTTAAAAAAAAAAAAGAAAGAAAAACACATTGAAAACTTCAATCGCCTTTTTTCAACCCAGCTGTTTTACGTAAAACCGGGAGACAGTCTCACTTCTACCCCCTCCTCTATCTACAGGCATCTATCTCTGACGTTATCCTGATTGTGTACAGTATGTTGAGGGCTCCTGTAACCAACTCCAGTTCGCGCTCCCAAATCTCGAGGGAAAAACCATACTCTACATAAAAGCCTCACTTTGTGTGATGTATGATCAAGGTATCTTTTTAACAGCACAGGAAAAAAAGTGTTTTGTTAAATGAAAGAAAATTGACTACAATTGGCTTCTAAAATGTTACCCCTGTTTTTATGTTCTTTGGAAATAATGTGATTTTACTGCATCAAAAATAAATTAATACAATATTCATATATTCACCAAAGGGATTTTTAATGTGTGTCAGTTTCTATCCCCCATGCCAGGCGCAGAGGATTCGTGATGGTCAACTGAAAAAGATATTTTTTAATGCCAGAACCAATGACATGACGGCACCTGAGGTGCTGGCAAGCGAGGAGCTACGCAAGGGGTTCCAAGGTGAACGCTAACTGATTTAAAGGAGAGATGGCATTTGTATGAGAGCGAGAGACGGAGCGAGAGCAACGGCGAGAGGGGGGGAGAGAGACAGAGAGAGAGAGAGAGAGAGATAATGAGGTCGTTTCTGTACTGGAGTCAGAAAACAATCGACACAAACGTCCTACACAAACAACCAATCGGGCAACTTTCTACCTATCAGAAGCCCCCTCCCCCTGAGATGCTCCGAGGCAGAGCAAACAAGGTAGCCAGAGAGAGCGAGGGGAGACACGAGGCAGCCGACGGTGGACGAGGATGGGTGGTTGCCAGTGATTCGAGGCCGGACTGCTGCAAGATGTCACATCCTCACCTCTGGCACTGGACGCTTCTGTCATCTCCCCTCATGACAGATCCTTTGCTCTGCCCCCGGTAATCTACACTATTTATAGAGACCGGGGAGACAGATATGGAACAGCCCCATTGTTTACATGACGAATAAGATAAAGACAGTCGCAGGACTCGCTGCCGTACAGCCACGAACCAGGTATCGCCGTGCAGGCTGGATCTCCGGAGATTCTCCGCGATGTTTCGCATGGGACGGATCGCGCAAAAAAAAAAAACACGAAGGGAGGGGTTACCATAAAGGTCACCATGAAAGCGTTCTAAAATTAGCGTGAGTGTGAAACGAAAAGCCACTAGGTGAACGAGACACATCCAAAAGGATGAGAGCTGGAGATGAATGTGTGTGGCCAGAGAGGACGAAACGTGAGAGCACCTATTTCCCCCCCTCCTATTACCTCCTTAAATCGTGAACCACGTCAGCCATTGTCAGCGACAATTAGTGAATCAAATCCTTTCCATCACAGGCTAATTGAAAGGTTTCAGGCTTAAGGAGTAAAGGGGATAACGTGCATATGGCGTTACCTAGTACAATCAGTTTCAAGGTCATGAAAGTACGCTGATGTGGCATGATAATTGTGTACAGCGTGCCTTAGACATTTTTTTAAAAGTGTGTGGCAGTAGCTCAGTCCTGAGGTGAATTACTAAAGCCAGCAGTGACCACGTAGAATGCTTGCCGTCCCAAATGAGGGTATTAGATGATTCATTTATTTCGGGGCTGTCTGGCGGAGGAACCAAGAACAGTTTTTGACGGAACAGAAACAGCGCACAGTGTCAGAATTATTCAACAGCATAAATGTCATTACCGAGCAGGGGTGGTTATCCGTTTGACTCGCAATGAAGAGGAGCAGGCAGTCCTACGAGATCAGGCTGCGGTTTTTTCCTCTTCTTGTAAATGATGGCTTGTCGAACGCTGCTTGATAATGCAACTTATGAAAACATCACAGCATGGACAGCAAGACGGATTGCCTTGCACGTGGTCACATGTCCGTGTAGGCGTGTTAAACAGATGGTTACGGTCGGGTTTGGCTTTTCTTTTGTCGGGGACGTGCATCGCGTCCGGTTCCTTGAATCCCATTCCGTCAGAGTTGGAACTTAACTTTTAAGGAGATGAACAACGCCTTTTTTGTATCCCGGGGCAGCGGTGCCCCACATGGGGTTGGGGGGGGGGGGAGCCCCAGGGGTCCTTCAAGAGGTTCCAAAGGGTCCCCAGAAAAATAATTAATAGTTAAACCTCACAGTTAAGCCCTTAGCACTATTATAGGATGTGCAATCTCCCTGAATGAGAGGGACAGAATTTGGTGGCATCATATCCAACAAAAAATAAATAAATAAAAATCTGAGATTGGGGGGCCACTGGCAAAATGGTATCAAATTGAGGCTCCTCAATGTGAAAAAAGACTGAGAAGGACTGACCTAGAGGAGGCATAAAAACTCCTTTAGGTTTTTTTTTTTTTTAATGCGAAATAGAAAAGGCTGAGGACACGCTTGGTTTTAGGATTAATATTCAACTGACAGAACCTCATCTCACACGTTTCATACATTTTTCGCTTCTTCTGAGGAGCAGGGAGGGACCAAGAAACGACTTGAGTATCCAATCACTGCTGGAACTGTGTTTCTATGGAGCCCTCTGAGACGGTAGTACTACTACGAGTGCGCTTTCCGAGAAAATCAGTCAATCCCTCACAAGGAGACACACTTTTGTATTTCAACTCAATTATGGTTGACGTTTATGAACTAAATGTCGCACCATGTGGGATCAAAATAATCCAAATCCTTGAAAAAGAGTTTTGGTCCGAACGTAAAATCCACCTCGGCTGCTTTTCTAAAAGATATTAGGGTTTTTAACCGTGGGAATTTTTAGAGAAATACCTTTTTTTTTTTTAAGAGATGGAGAGAGAAAAACTACAACTTCACTTCACTATGACTTCAATCAAGTGACTTTTCATCGTGGATTGCTGGTCAGTGTCGCCAAATGCAGGTGTATAACTTCAGTACTTTAATATAAGATAACTCAACTCAGTTTGTAAAAAAAAAAAAAAGCCCACAGCACTAAACCGGGAGCTATTCGAGAGAATGAAAATAATAAATAAAGATAATAATAATAATAATAATAATATAAAAAAATAAAAATAATAATAATAATAATGAAAAAAATAGTAACGATGGTAATTGATTAAAAAAAAAAAAAACATTTTAAACATTTTTTTAAATAAAAAAAATGAATCGATTTAAAAAAAAAAAAAAATGAACACAAAAGCACAGTGTGGAGATGGGGAAAGGAACTCACCTAAGAACGGGACGGCAGCGTAGCCTCGCATCGCAGCCTCCATCCAGAACAATCCCACTCCCACTCCTCGTCAAGCCCAAAAGCGACGCCTTTCTTTCTCCTTCTTTCTTTTTTCCTTATTTCTGCAACTACAGTGTGACACTACCGGGGGATCGACGAGTGGCTACCGCCTGTCTCTGTGGGGAGGGTGGGGTGTGTTGGGTGTGTGTGTGTGCAGGAGGGGTGGGGGGGGGGGGGGGGGTCCTACGGGCGGCCAGCTCTTTTTCACGAACCAACCCCCATCATAATGTAATATCGTCAGCTAGCTCCCCGACTTCCCTGCGAAACCACTGTTTAGTTCATATATTCCGGGGAATCCACGCGTGGGCTGCGTCTGCGCTCCTCGTGCTCCTTCCCGCCGTCCGTCCAGCCCCGCGCGTGGACTCCGCGGTGGGAGGGCGGCGCAAGGTGTGCACGTGGCACCTTGGAGGGGGGGGGGGGGGGAAAAAAAGGGTGGGGTGAGGGGAGGGGTGGGGCTGGGAGTGCACCCCTGCGTAGCCTGCGACGGGACAGGCTCAGCGGCGTCTCCGGATTGTCCCAAAAACCATTGTGTCGGGGAGGCTTCACCTGGGGCGTTGGGAGGGGAAAGGCACAAACAGTGGGGAGAGAAGAGGTGAGATGAGATTATTAATCCCAGTGGGGAAATTCAGGAATCACAGCAGCAAAAAAAAACAAGAAAAAAAATATATATATAGTACAGGTAGTATATAGTGTATAGTGTATAGTGCATATAGTATAAGTATAGCACAGTATATAGTTTATCCTGTATAATGCATACATATAAGTGAAGTACAGTATATAGCTTATAGTGCATAGTATATAGTATATAGTACAGTATATAATGTATAGTGCATAGTTTATAGTATATAGTACAGTATATAGTGTATAATTCATTTAGATGCTGTATGACACAAGTGGTGGCGGTGTCACAATAATATGCAGTGGCATCACAGCAGCATTACAGAAAGTGTCAATCGGTGATAGCAGCAGTAGCGATAATTATAGAGGTATGGTTAACTATATAATAAAGTATATACTATTTATTTTTATGGATAATGATTTATGATAATAATAATGACCAAAGTATAATATAATAATGAAATAAAATGTGTCGTGAAAGTGGTAATCTGTAAGGTTATTTTGTTCCATCATGTCATTTTGGATCCCATTTTTTTAGCTGCTTCCATTGTTGGTGGCAGGGTCCGCCTTTACCCGGCAAGAAAGCGCTGATATGAATGATAAAAAATATCTTCAACAACTTTAAGTGACCAACAAAAGAAACAAATCAATCTATCAGAAGAAGGCATATTTTTGAATGGAATTCTGGGATGTATAGTGTAATCCACCCAACAACAGACAAACCAATAGATTTTCACTTTAAGTTAAACAGATAGAACAACTGAACCTTGTTTCCTTCACCCAGTTTGACAGCACCAGACCAGCAACAGAACAGAATCCAAGAGAAACAGAGATGTGTTTTGATTCAGCTGTATAGACATGATAGGAGAGGTGCCTAGGAGAGGACCACAGATCCAATTGGAGAGGTGTTTGTAGAAGGCTTTGTGAAGACCATGCTTTGCAGGCCACAGTGACTTGGGTGTGTCCTTCCTCTGGGTTCCAGCCTAAGTGTGACTCTGGGAACAGAGCGTAATGATGCAGCACAGGTTCGCATTTGAGGAAGTGAAACATTTGAATGCCAAAGTTTTTTTAAGGTGCCGCCAACAAAAAACTGATGAAATATGAGGACGAGAAAAGATAAATGTGTAAATTTGGCAGGAACTGGAGAACCGTGCTTTTACAACATGAGAGATTGTGTCAATATGACTATGTGGATGTTTGGCTGAAGGAGTGGCTCAGCCGTGGATGCGTGGAATTACCAGATGGGGGATACACAAAGCCAAATTTCATGAGTGGATTTTGGAAACATCCTATTTTGCAACATGTGTCGCCTCAGTGCAGGTGGTTCAGTGTGCTGAAGATTTAATATGAGGAGTTTGGCTGGGCTTGTGTTTGGGGACAAGTACAGTTAAAGGGAATGTAAAATTTTGAGTAAAATGTCCTACACTTTGGTATCATCATACTTTCCATAACATTCCTTTGGATAAGAGAGATTAGTGATATCATATGAATTGGAGAGTTAAGAATACCAAAAGCCCAATGGTCAATAAGCCATAATGATTAATTTGATTTGTAAGATGTACCTTCAGACTATATTAGGGAGCATTGCCACCAACCGCAGTGGAATCATAGTGGTCCATCAAGAACCAGACAACCTGTTGCCCTGAGATTTACTGGACTGTATGTGGACTTGTCTCCGTCCAAGACAGTAGGTCTTGCCAAAACAAAAAGACACCATATTTTAAACACACAACTATGAAGGGCTCCCCACAAAGTATTCAAGAGTTAGAGACCACACGACAACGAAAACATTGAGTTGTAGTTCATGAGGATGAGAAGCAAAAAATATGGAATGATGATTATGAAGATAAGGTGAAGGTTATCATAGGGATGGTGGTGACAATGATGCTCATGGGATGATAAATGAATGCCGAGCTTGGTGAAAGATGGAACATTAGGAGTCTTGACTCAAGGCGTCAGGCCTCAGCCATGCCTTTGGAGATCCTGCTGACTCTTGTGAAATGGAGAAGAGAGAGAAAGCGTGAAAGAGGTGGAGCTGGGGAGGTAGTGGGTAGCAAAAAGCAGAACAACTGAATGTCAAGTGGATCTGCAAGGTTAAATTTTGATTGGTAGCAGGTGTTGTTGAAATGTGGTCTCCTCTCCCGAACCCCAGGTCATTCTAACTCCATATTGTGGGCGACTCTACCAATAGACACAGGTTCATGGAGGGAGACGGAGTCGGTTGGGCAGTGAGGTGCCAACAATGTGGGTTTTTATTTCCAGTACAACAAAAAGGCTCGCTGGGCCTACGTTAACATAAGTTCCAAATTAATTAATCTGCTGGTTTGGTCTGGTCACAATCTGGTCCGCAGGCTCCTGCTCCTTCACCACGCAATCCTCAGCAAGATAGGCAACACATATGAAAACTCTCCCAGCCAGTTCCGGCCAAACAATGGCAATGGGACTGATTGGTGCGGCCCATTACAGATGCAGTTATGCAGGATGAAGTCAGTTGTGTCACCTGCAGACCATGGCCACGGCCGACTTAGGCTAGGGTGCCATCCAGCCCCCAGCCCTCTCCCCATCCCCTTCCCCAGAGTGGGAGAGGAAGTCGGCAATCACCATCTGCACCCCCGGCCTATGGATCACCTTGAACTTGAATACCTTGAGAGCCAAGTACCAACAGGTGTTCCACACATTGGTATCCTTCATGCGGTGGAGCCACTGCAGCCGGGTGTGGTAAGAACAGAGGGTGAACAGGCACCCCAGGAGGTAGTAAAGGAGGGTGCCGACCGTCGACTTGATGGCCACATCAAGGGCTGGCCACTGGCCGGTCGGCGCCTTCCACCTGCTGGAACAACAATGCCCCCAGCCCTCTGTCCGACGCACCACTCTGCAAGCAGGAAGGGAGAGGAAAATTCGGTATCAACAGCACAAGCATGCCACAGAGAGCTGATTTTATTTTCTCAAATGCCTGCTGGCACTTCCCCGTCTGCTAGACCGGATCTGATGCACCTTTTTGAGTTAAATCAGACAAAGGGATGGTCAGCTCTGAAAAGTCAGCTACAAACCTTCTGTAGTGGCCAGCCAGCCCCAAGAATTGTTTTACCTCTATCTTTGTCTTGGGCTTTGGAATGTTTGTGACCGTGGCAGTTTTATCTACCTGGGGTAGATGAATCAGTCCTCCACCAAAGAGGCACCCCAGATTCCGTACCTCCCTCCGCCCAACACTCCTTCGGGTTGGTGGTGAGCCCCGCCCACCTCAGGGTCTCGAGGACTGCCCCACCTGCTACATATGCCGCCCTCAACCGTCACTGTGGATGATGACGTCGTCCAAGTAGGCGGCGGAGTATGCCATGTGCGGACGCAGGACCCGGTCCATGAGTCCCTGAAAGGTGACTGGAGCCCCGATCAGCCCGAACAGAGGTGTAACAAACTGGTACAACCCCTCTGCAGTGGACAAGGATGATTTTTCCTTGGAATTAAGGGAATGGAGACAGGGGAATCTGCCAATAGCCCTTGGTTAAATCCAGTGTCGTGAAAAATTGAGCTGTGCATGTCCGGTCAAGTAGCTCAACCCGGGCATCGGGTATGCGTCAAATTTGGACACTTCATTCACCTTACAGTAGTCTACACAGAACCAGACCAACCCATCGGGTTTACCTACCAGCAGGTCACCACATCTGCACTCTGGTCTGGCGGGAGATGGTTAGTGGAAAGGGCCAGGGTGGGATTGATGGCTTTTGGAACCTACGGCCCCAGCTCATCCCCCTCGATCACCGCGGTGGCCAGAGACACAGATTGTTTTTGGAGAAGACTAATTTCTTTCTGTTATTTAAATAACTCCTTTAGTTTTGGGTTTTATAGCATACCCTTTTTAAAAGTTTTTTTAATACATATACCTTGAATACTGGCGGTTTACTATAACATATAATCAGTTTCTTGCCATCTGGGGGTTAATAATTAACCGCAACATCCCCCTCTTTGTGAGTTCTGAAGTCACATTCTAACAGAATAACGAGGATAAATGAATGACTACAAGTGGTAACACTGGTTATGCTGGATAACATGACTTTAAATTATAACAATGAGTATGCTGTATAACATATGGCTTTTAAAAGGAAACAATGTGTACGCTGGATATTTTGTACACCAACAAGCAGCGAACATAGATGTACCTGTGAGCAAATACATAATAAAACAACTGTAGTGAGTATACGGAGCAAATGCATATAACACAACAACTGTAGTGAGTGCATGAATACTACAAGGATATATGTGTTCAATAATATGCAGTGAATTATATGAGAAATACAGGCATGGAGTTTTGCATTTTATGCATAAACATTAGAGCCGTCATATTTGTTATCAGAAAAAAATGTTTATACTCGATAAAATTTGTGATGGATAAAAAAACATGCAAAACAATCTTTTCCATGGTATAAACAGAAAAAGATGACCAAATATCAACCTTAATACAACAACAACCTTAATATAACAGGTACATAAGAAACCATTCATCTCCGGTAGCCTTTGGAAGTTCACCAAGCCCCCCTTCACCTGCTGGCACAGATTTTCGATGACGGTATTGAGTATGTCCCACTTGAGCTTTGTATGATGTGTATTTCACGCAGGCAGATGGCTGTAGCTTGTGTGACCCTGCCCAGAAGGGACTGTAAGCAGGCAAAGACATAGCTGCCACTGTGGCAGGGTTAGCAAAGAGCGGGTCCACTGTGGTTTCTGTGGCTGTGTCTGACGAGGAGCTGGATGACATGTCGGAGGAGGCTGGTGTAGGGGGACTGAGACTTAGGGATCGCATCCAGTCGTCCTGGTTGTGACGATGGGGCCTGCATGGGTGTGAACTCACCTGAGTGGAATCTTTGGGGGTTCTGGGGCCATTGATTAACTGTGGGAAATCTCTGTTTTTGGGGCCACTGGTTTTCCAGGGGGATATGCCAGGAGCCGGGAGCATTTGCTGGGAATATAATGCCTGGCCCTGTGTCATGAAAGGTGGTGCTATTAAAAGACTTTAATTAGAGGGTGTCAACAGGCATGAATTGAGCTTATGGGATGGGTTAGCATTCTGGTTCACAAGGGTGGGCATAGTAGGGGCTGGTATTTGTGGGGCAGGATGGTGATCATAGCTGTCCTTCCAGTTGTAGCCATCTGTCATGATAATCGGTTACATGTATGACTGTATGTATGTGACAAATAACCTCTTGAATCTTGGATCTTGTAAGATCTGCTGCGAGCACTTGGTGAGGAGGATCTGGATCCTTCCAGGTATCTGGCAGTTCCAGCTTTTCCTCCGTAAGCCGCGAACCACCACCCAGTCAACTGGTCATGTAGTGGTCCTTCAAGTGAGATGGATAGGGTTGCTTTAACCTGGACACATAGACTTAAACACTTGGGTGAGAGACACATTATGACAATAATGTTTGGTCCAAGCCCACGATTGCAAAAATGAAGTACGTGGAATAATTCTGTTAACAGTTATGTTGAATAGCCGACTACAGTCCCAGTACCAAAATAAATGCATGCACCCTAGTGTAACAACATAATTACATTGTCACAATGTCTAATATGTAGGCGATAATCTCTATAGAATATTAATTCGAATCCAAAACCATGCAGGGTATTTGAATTTTCCTGGAATGCAATTCTTGAATGTTGCCTAAACATAACCCCGTCTACACAATCCATTAATTAAGTAAAATCTAAAAGTGATAAATACTAACTGGACAATCTGGTCCCTACTGGTTTACGTGAGTAATTTGTGGTTGGCTTTTGTTGACAGAAGACAGACCGAACCGCATTGATCTCCCAGTCAGCACTTCATGCATGGACAGTCCAGTCACATTAAACAGACTTTTATCCAAAGCGACTTACAATTGTTCAATCACCGAAGGACGCAGCCATCAGGAGCCATCACAAGGACACTACAGAATGCTAGCAGGAGGAGCCTGGGATTGAACCAGCAACCTTTAGATCACTAGACCACCAGCTCTACCGCCTGAGCTACCATGTGATCGTCCTTGCATTCCCATCATCACTAATGGCGGGAATGAAACTCACTCAAGCTTACCTTCAATGGGATTCCATTCAGAAAAACATATAAATTATCACCAAACAATATTTTTACTATGACAGGAAGTCAGCTCGATAAAGTCCATCATGAGGTGTTTGAAAGAAGCACTTGGAATAGAATGCAGAAACTGGCGGTATAAATGTCTCTTCCTGCATTTTTCTAAGCACAATCATTATGTTTACTTAATTCTCTAACCATCCCCCCTTTTTGATAAATGGTACCTACCATATCTCAAACAAGCAAAGCAACGAAAAACTAGTGGGGGAGGTTTGGCTTCCCCTGCAGATCATACAGTACCAAGTGGCTCTGCCACTTCAAACTTTGGCTTGCCACAACAAAGAACCTCAGTGCAACATAGAACACAGTTGGACGACATGCTGCATATAGTCTGGCAGAGTGCAAGAAACAACTTAGTAAAGTGACTTAAACAACATCTTGTTAAGTGGTTGTAGAAAGTAATGTGACCTAGTGACTGGAATAGTTCAAAACAGCAACGCAAGACAGCATACAACCTTCGACAGAGTGCAGAGTACGCAACCAGGTGTGTAGGGGGGGGTCAGATAGTGGCAATTGTCAATAGGCGGTAAACAGTAGTGTGGTGGTCAGAGTGTTAGTTCAGTGCAAAGTTTATATAGCAGCAGGGGGGGGTTCAGATCAGTCCCTGAGGATTGAGGAGTCAGATGGCCTGGGGTTAGAAGCTTTTGCATAGTCTAGATGTGAGGAACCGTATGCTTCTGCCTTCTGCCAGATGGGAGGGGGGTGAAAAGTTTATGTGAGGGGTGGGTGGGGTCTTCCGCAATGCTGGTTGCAGCGTGTGGTGTAGATGTCTGAGATGGAGAGGAGAGGGATTCCAATGATCTATTCAGCTGTTCTCACTACTCGCTGCAGGTTCTTCCGGTCCAGGTTGGTGCAGTTATTACAAGATTACAAGATTAGTGAGGAATCCGAGGAGGAAGCAACCATTATTAGACAAGAGCAATATCAGGTTGTGTTTTGTTTTTTGGCTTTGTTGGATGCGTGGGCTCCAACATTTCCTAAAGAGATGGGGTCAAGCAAATTAATGTAAATAACACAAATAGGAAGGTTAGAATGGGGGGCTTATGACATCAAAACATTAAACTGATTTTCTGCATATCTCATTAATCAGCTACACTTCACCGTATCACATTGGCCCGTCCACATTCATGGAATCAAAATAAAACAAAATACAGTTTACAACAGATAGAAACACAAGCACAACCGATTGTAAGAAATAGACAAACACTGTATTATGCAATAAACGGATGACGGACAGACAAACAAAATGAAAACCCTCCTAATAGTTGTACTCATGAGTCTCAATCATCGTAGTTGAACTTTTCAAGAGCTTCAGTAACAAGATCTGGGCGGGTGGAAGCCACAACGATTTACATGACTGCCAAGCAGTCATGTAAATCTCCATAAGAGAGAGGAAAAGTAGCTGGAGTAGGAGCGGTGCACCACTTTAAAGTAACATGAGCAAATTGAAAGTTGCACATGTTGATGATGGAGGGGTGTTGCTGGAGAGAAATGAGCCGATTTGCTTCGTAGCAAGATAAAGGCTACAGCATGTAATCAACCCAATAACCCTGGCACCAAGTTTCCGAGCATAGTATGCAACAAGATGTAATTTATCTTCATAAGCAATTAAGCAACATTGCAACAACACAGCTAACATATATCCATCTCCCTCATCCACAGTAAACATAATCCAGCAAACCCAACATGGAGCAGGTGCAAAAGCTTGTTTGAAAGCAACAAAAACGTTCTCCGGTCTAATGGCTGGGCAAACGTTGCCTCATTCCACGATCCAAAAACAACAATTACCACAACAGCCCAGAAAGGCCATGCCAGGGTGCGACCCTGAGGAGAAAATAAATAATAAAATAAATTTCATGACTCAAGTAGTGAACGTTCTTTTGTGCCGACGAGAGTTATAAGGGAAAAAAAACAATGTGACCATCTTGTTCCAAGTAATTTGGGAAGTCCTGTGTATCCACGACACAAGCAGATCAATCAACTATCAACATTGGAATTAATGTGCTGCCATTAAAAACTTGAAATCAGCCAAATAAATTTCTGTAATGTGGCAGAAAAATATTACCGGAGGCTCCACACAACTTCAACAATAAGTTAAGCAACTAGAGAGGATACGGAAAAAATAATGTGATTTACATACTAAAATATTTGAAATTTAGCGTTCAATACTATATTCCTAATTTATTTATATATATTTTTTACTCATACCTTTAAAGGTACAACTAATAACTGTAAACAATAAGCCTTAGATCTCAGCAGTCATCAAGTTAATAGAAGCTTGACTTGCGTTGATCAATAACATTTGATCTCATGGTCAATTTGTGTCACCTAACCTTTAAAAAATTAAGCTTTGAATTGCTAATCTTACCTCTTGGCCAGGGAGTATTCAACTCTAAGTCACATCATTCTGCAGTCTGATAAGAGAAAAATTGATAAGTTATTTGGCATTTCCAATCAAGTAAAAAAAAAACATATGTTTATATATATATATGTACAAAACAAATGTATATATATGTATAACAAGAACTCAGGGCCCTGCCCATTCAATGTTATAGTGGACAGGAGCGCTACATAGGGTAACATAATTACCTTATGTAACCACCCAGCCTCGCTGTCAGGTGAGAGAGGGAGACATCAAATATAAAGAACATTTTAAAGACTCTGCTAATGACTTAAATCTCTGACAGCTGCATCCCCTGCCAGTTGCCAGTGGTGGCTCACCACACCTGCAGATGGAGCCAAAACCACCCCCCCACTACCACAGATCACCTGTTCTGTTTTTGTCTCTCTAATGAGCCCTCAGGTAGGAAAAAGCAACTTTGCTATTGGTCGAATCGAAAAATTTAACTTCACTGCTGGCAGAAAATGTAACAGGACAACATTTTGGAGAAATTTTGTGTGGCCAGGCCCTTCGAACTAGGGCTGGGTGATATTGACAAAATCAAATATAACACTATGTTTTGACGAATGCCTCAGTATAAATAATATGAATGTTATGATATTTTGGGTGACTATTGGTGCTTTCATCATGAGGGATATTTACCCACAAGAAATATTTGAGAAACAATCATTGGCAATGTAGACATTATGACGCTGGAGGCATTGATTAGATAAGCTAGAACAGTCTATGAAATTCTGAAAAATTGCATTGCTTTACTGTAAGGCAGCCTCAAAGACAGCGTTGTTAACTATCACACAATGTTATGATGTGATATAAGATATGCGGTTCTACAGTTAAATGAAGTCCGTGGCACACATGGATGAAGTGCTATCGCTCATTAATCATTATTTCTACCTACAGCTGTAAAGATGGACTGCTGCAATACGCACAGGTATTCTGTAGAACACTGACTGCTGTGTGTGTGTGTGTGTGTGTGTGTGTGTGTGTGTGTGTGTGTGCGTGTGTGTGTGTGTGTGTGTGTGTGTGTGTGTGTGTGTGTGTGTGTGTGTGTGTGTCTAGTTTCTTGTGCTGCACCGTATGAGGTGGCCCTTCTCCATTCTGGCCCTCCAGCTGACTGGCAGAGCTTCTGAAGGCAGAGGATCCATTGAGTGTGACAGCGTCTCCCTCTCTCTCTCGCTCTCTCTCTCTAGCTCTGTTTCTCTCTCTCTCTCTCTCTCTCTTTTTCTGTCGCCAGAGGGGAGATGGGGGGTGGGGTGGGGGTGCGGGGGGGTCGCAGTGCCTCACCTTCCTTCTGCTGTCACGGCTGACAAGACGCTCAAAGGCTACGGCTGCACTTGTCATTTTGATGTGTGTTCTGAGATCTGTTTCAAAAGATAAGGGTTTCATCATAGCGCTTGCCGCTTGTCAACGAACACCAATGGCTGTTCAAAGTCAGTGTCTCCTGTTGGTGAATTACATTTAAATCTGTGCTTGCACTACTTTTTTGTCGCCACTAAGTTGCATTTTTATTGCATTACACGCAAATTGCGGCTGGCTTGCATCAAGACCACATAGATATCATATTACACCGTGATCCAGACCCCTTCTTAATCTGAATTTGAAAGTTGGAAAGTAAAGAAAGCAAAATATGTATATTATCCTCACATATCCTCTCTTAAAACTTGACAATATATAATACACAGCATAGCCATAGCCCAAAACATTTTGGTTAGACCAAACACACGAGTCACAGTCAAAGCAAATCCAGACAGGATTTGTGAGGTCATCACATGTATTCTGAATAGGTAGTATAGGCTTAAATTAAGTCACTAAAGGGAAGATAGAAGAAGGAAGATATATAGAGATATATATATATATATATATATATATATTTTTTTTTTTCTTTATATATATCTAAATTTATTTTATATACATATATTTCATATATATAAGGTAATCTGACTCCATTGATATTAAGATCTTAAACTCTTACCTTATTAGACTGAGCTACCTTGACAAGTGTAGGGTTTTAAAGTGGAGTTGGTCTATTTAGTTTTTTGTTTTTTTGTTGTTAAGCGATCTCTAATTATAATATGACAAGTCTGTTCTGGTCTTCCCGATCATGAATGCAGAGCTCTTGTTCAGCTCCTTCCCTTTCCAATATGACATCAGTGGCCATAGTTGGGTAGCTTGCCAAATGCTGACTCAGTGGGGTGGAATTTATATTTCTTCAAAGGTCAAATATGACCTAAGTCCAGTATGGACATCCTTCTAGATCAGAGTAATTCAAAGGATTTGAAGTGTGTTTTTTGTGGGTAATGAACAGAGTAGTGCCTGTGAAAGCCACGCCTTCATTAGATGTCTGCCACCGCCACCCCCGTTGCTTAATGACTCTCGAGAACGTTGACATAGCATACACCTCTACGGATGATTTTTGTTTTTCAATTACCATTTCCAAGACCAAACAACAACAAAAATACCTTCTATTGGATAAAGAAAGAGTCCAGGTCGGCTCCGCTTCAGGGCTGTGAGACAGCCAGCCAGCTGAACACATAATGCACAACAGCTGGAGGAAAATAACAAACAACTCTAAACGCTCTGCCAAATACATAACCCTTAGTTCTGTAAGTTGCAAACAATTTTGGTATCTAATTACAAACAGATACGCACACACACACACACATCACACACACACACACACACACACACACACACACACACACACACACACACACACACACACACACACACACAGACACAGACACAGACACAGACACAGACAGACAGACAGACAGACAGACACACACACACACACACAGGTCTTTAAAAATACCTTTGATTTAGCGTTACATATTTGCAAAGGATTGCACTTTTACACAATCAGGATCGTTCCTAATTCCAGATACATGGCTGTGTGTAACCTTTCAGGAATTCCCGCCCATCTTCATTTTCATCTCGATGGCATTGCGTTATTGCGTGCTGGCACTGTGTACTTGCAGTCATCACATTCCTATCTCTTGTGGTATTGACTGACACCACTCGCTCAACGACTCTTTTCGTCGCTTCAACCAGGCCACGTCCCAATATTTGAATTGTCATCCTCTCTCGGCAAGTTTTGGTTTTCCACTTCAGGAAATTCCTTTCCTGACCGCGGGATCTATTTTGTATGAACGGCATGTCATCCAAAAATATGACATTGAATTTGGAGCGACTTAAACCCCAGTGTTCCAATTTGGGCACACCCTAAATTTGGAAAAAAAAAAAAAATACTAGAAATTTTGCAGACGCCCATTGTGGTTTTTGTTATGATAACCTCTGTCAGCAACTAAATTATATTAAGTGGATTTAAAATAAACTTATTCTTCAAAACAGATGTATTTTCTTTTTCATTCGAGTTCCGAGTTGAGCCAGTATGTACATATATATATACATACACACACATATATATATATATATGTATATATATATATACTTTATTTTTTTACATTTTTGAGATTTTAAAGTAACATTTGTGTTCTAGAACAAAAAATGCAGGAGCTATTCATGTTTTGCTTTTTATAACCACAATTATTGTTTTGAATTTTTATCTTGTTTTCGTAAGTGCACTAAAAGTGCAGCCCAAGGAACTAGAGACACAAAACCTAGATCTAAATGCTGGATGCTTTGAGGCTTATTGTGAGCAATAAAATTTATGCATGTTGATTATGTTTCCGTTCACATTTGTGTCCCTCGTAAAAGATGCTGTTGAGCCCTGAATGTGAGTAAACATATCGAGCACACAATGCGTATAAACACCTTGTAATTCCTAGGCATTCAAATCCAGTGTGGACAATGTACTAAAAAAAAGGCCGCTGACTGAATGACAGCATTATACTCGAGAGAGGAAAAAAGGCCTTGTTTTGTAAACATCATAACAAATTAAATTCCTCTCCAATCCTCTAATTTATGAAGAGGCTTTAAAATAGGGAAGTCGATGACACCTCAAACTAAGGAGATTGATTTTGGCTCACATTGATTCACAAGGCTTGGACGCCACCAGCAGAATCTTCTGTTTGTGTGCGGTACAATAAAACCGAGCCCAGGTTTTAAAGCTTGAGTCTATTACGTTCACCAATCTGGACACTAAATCTTCAAAATTATAGCCACTAACGCCGTCCCTGGTCAATTGAACCTTCAGGAATGAGTCATTTTGGCCATGGGGCTGGCGACATGGGGCATCATCTACATGTGTGTTGACTGTGAAAATCCTCCTGAAATAGCACTGAGCGAACAAAAACAGGCTCATTAAAAATGTATGAAGGGTACACAGCCCCTGTGTTTCTCCTTGCTCAGGGATTCTGCATGGCTCAATAAAGGCTAAGGGCATTAATATCATTCCCAACAATGCATTTCATTTGCGAGTTAATTTCTGTCGTTCGTTTCAGGCCGATGTGAGGGCAGTTGCCGGGCAGTCAGCCATTTTCCCTTCCTTTCAAGGATGTACCCCCCCCCAACAATTTGCAGACATGTAGAGGGATTGTTCATTTAATCAGTTCCATTCACTCTCCCTCTCTTGTTCTCCTTCTCTCTGTCATTGTCTTAAGAAAGAGAGGAGGACTGTGGCACGCCAGTGCCCCTATATATAAATATATACTGCATATACAGTAAATATATATATATATATATATATATATACACACACATATATATTCCGGTGTTGATGATGTACAACCTCAACTGCTGATCACCTGCTGTAGGGTAGAAGTGGAGCCCCGCCCAGGGGACAGTGGAGTGGTTCATTCAGTCAGGCTTGAGGCTTGAGCTCCGTAAATTATTTTCTGGTTCAGTGAGCTTATGCTCTAATAAAGAGGATAAAAAAAATATATAACGATGCTCACTCAATGGTGAACGTGAGCCTTGCATTAACAAATGAAGGCAACTGTAGCAGGAGAACCGTGACTATCCAGCGAGCTCTCCAGATGCGGTGACTCATCCGACACAGAGCGTTTGGTGCTCTGGGTGTCCCTGCATGATGTCTGCCAGTTAAGTCTGAGAGGTCCCACTAGATAAAAGTGAAGGTTAAATAATTTGGTGTTCTGCGCCGAGTGATTAAGCGTGTTGTCTTGTGTAATGTGTGTTGAGGTGACCAGGGTGTGCAGCTCCACTCCCAGTTCCATTCAGTGTGTGACTAGCAGTGGCGTCGTTAGGGGTGGGCATTGAGAGCTTTAGCCCCCAATGTTTTATGTATAGCCCGCAATCTAAAATAGCCCCGAAGAGCGAGCTCTGTGCCCCGATCGCTCCCTCTCTGACGGTACAGACTGTGCCCACGGCGCGCCAGCGATGGGGCGCCCCCAATCGGCGTGCCAGAGCGGCAAAATGGCTAAAGCCTGGTTGGGCTAAGACCCTGATGTCATTGTATCCTAGCAATGCTCCTGGTGACTGCTGTTCCATCCAATGTGTGTGCCAACTGTACACCAATACTGAGATGGAAAGGCTGCAGCTGGTTGTAGGTCTATCCAAAGCTCTGATTGGTTGTAGGTCTATCCAGTGCTCTGATTGGTTGTAGGTATATCCAAAGCTCTGATTGGTAGTAGGTCTATCCAATGCTCTGATTGGTTGTAGGTCTATCCAATGATCTGATTGGTTGTAGGTCTATCCAATTGGGTCCAGAGACATTTTGGTCTGCGGCCATTGGTAACGCCCCTCTTAAATTGAAACTGAACTGAGAGATTCCGGACTAATACGCATTTGCGAATTAGATTGGCGATGCCAGGCTGACGTAAAATATGTTTGAAAAAAAGTATTTTCAAGTCGGCGTTGACAAGTTTTTTTGGAGAATGATCTAGGATGGATCTATGGATCTATGTAGAAATGGTGGGACATTCATATTAGATGAACGGAACCTTTAGAATTTGAAGACAAATCAAACGGAACTGCTCTCATAACTGAAATGACACCACCCACTCCGCCCCCACCTTACTGATGGCCAAAAAGCGCTAAAAACTTGTTTGAAGGAAGGAAGTTTGAAGAGCTTTGTATGAAAATGTATAGTTTCATTTGAGATCCAATGGTCACAAGGGTCTCCAGCCCAGTTAAGGGGATAAGTACACTTAACCAAGACAAAATATGAATTACAGTCTTATAACTGCAAAGTTAAACATACCGTATCACTGCACTGTGAACATATGAAGGACCTTCTATTTTGTATAATCTACAAATCAGCACCAAATAGGTCCCCCTCACCTGTCAGCAATTCTGGGATTGTTGTGTCATTTAAGAACACACTGTACGTGTCAGTGTTCCGGCAATGGGTTGGAAGCTTGAAAAGGGGAATCTGCTCGCATTGCTGGCAAAGGTTAGTCCAGCCATGTTCAGGTTACAGAAAAGTGAAGAAGAAAACTCCACAGAGATGGGATCCACAAGTGTGTAAACCCATCTCTGTGTTTCCGTGGGATGTATAGTTTTCCATGTGATTTTATATCTAAGCAGACACAGGGGCCACAGTTCCTGGAGGTATTTATTTATTTATCTGATACAAAATTCTGTGGTGTCTTAAGACTTTGGCTACTGGTGCAATGCAGTTCCTGTACTGCTGAGTGGGCCCTTTCATGCCGGCGGACGTCGCATTAGCCTAAGAGATTTATGATTGGGGTTGGAAATCAAAAGACCCTGTAGTGTTATTATTCCGAAGTGGTTTCGGAGACCTAAATCAGGGCTATAGAGCGGTGTTTCCCAACCTTTTTGATTCTTTTCAGAATGAAATAATCCCACGGCACACCACGATCCTGTAAACCACTGAAAACTTCAGAAATATGTATCACGGTGCTGAGTGTTAAGGCCTACTGGTAGTGACGCAAGACGTTACTCTCAACGTGTAGAGAGGCAATGGAACACCTTTAGATCATAAGCGGAGACTACCTATTTAGAATGACAGAATTCCGACCACCAATGGAATCAAGAGACCAGTGATCCTTGATGTCTCCAGATAACTCACATTCAAATCTATGACCCCTGATGCTAGAATTTAGCATGTCTCAAAAATATACTGTCAGTAAGATAAGGCAAGATGGTACTCTTTTGATCTCCCATGGGGCAGCAGCTCACTGGGGAATATGAAGTACTAAATTCACAATATAAACATTCAAAGAAAAAAAAAAGTAATAAACAGCTCAACAAAGTAAGAAAATAAAATAGGTAATTAAGTGAAATTAATAAGAAACTGCTCACGAATATACAGTGTAGTTTCAGTGAAATGCAAAATAGAATATGATATGTAAAATATGAATTGAGCAATGTGCAAAGTAGCATATGGAAATATGTAATAAAGTGACAGCAGCATGTTTATTAATATTTGTTATATTGGTTATTGATGGGACCACGCGGAGAGAAGGCGCCAAGGTGTAAATTATTTTCAAAAACATGACTGGAATCATTTTCCATAATCCATTCACTACGGATGGCTGTGATTGAATAATAACAGTATTATCCTATAAAGGGGGGGAAATGATTCCTGAATTTGTATTAGATTCTATAATGGCAGTCATGGAAACCTAAACCCCTTTGTTACAGTCAGCAAGTGCGGGCCAAGCAGAGATCCTGCCCTCAGACAGCCTACTCAACATTGAACTACACATGGGAACCGCCAGGCCCCTTAAATTAGTGCCCCTGTGTTGTTCTCGAGTGGCCAACTTCAAAAGCACTAAAAAGCTTTTCTGCCTTACCTCCCTCCCTCCATTTATTCATGAAAGTGCCTTTATGAAAAACATAGGATAGAGAGGGTGTTTGGAACTTTGTGGGAAAAATTGAACCAGGCTTGATTATACTCATATAAAGCATAAACTATGAAATGCAGTCCAATCAAAATCACCTGAGTAGATATCATGAATGAACCATATGAACCATATGAACAAATATTGAACCATATGAAAGTTTAAAACTTGAAAATGAATCAACAATCAAATGATAGTAGATCCCAAATGACAGAATAAACAAAAAATACAGAAACACATGGACATAAAAATTAACTCTGAGATCTGAAATAGTGTGTGTGTGTGTGTGTGTGTGTGTGTGTGTGAGTGTGTGTGTGTGTGTGTGTGTGTGAGTGTGTGTGTGTGTGTGCGTGCCTGTGCAGTGAATGCTTATCTTTTTTCTTTTTTTTTTTTCAAAAATAAAAACAATAGAAAAATAAACAGCAAAACGTGCTATATGTCTATTTAAAACTAAAAAATTCCCATTATGAATAAAGGCTTTAAATCCCCCGATCTTATGTCTTGAAGTCAAAATGCTGAGTATTATTATACCTGCAGCCTACATAGAACATAGGCTAATAGAGCAACAGCAGAGACCATACTTGATATGAGAGATTTTAGGATTTCAAAGGTGCAATTTTTTGATTCTCTAGGCTTTAGTTTGTCAAATACATAGAATATGTATTAGTTATGGCATTTGTGGCATTGGCCCACAAAAAAAAATAATGATTTGATCCGCGAGCCATGTAGTGTACGATCCATCTGCACAGGCACGGCTGCTCCCAGGAGTAATTATTTATTAAGATTTATGCCCGTAATTCATTATCACCAGTCATGCTTTTTCGACTGCGCCAAGGACCACTGAGTGTTTTCTCTGGATTGGAGTGCCCTTTGTCTCAGACAACTTTGCTGCATTATGTAAAAGAGAATGACCTAAAACAATGTGAATAAAACATTAAAAGACTAAATAAAATATTGAACAACCAAAATTAAGAAATATAAAACTTACATCTCACATGAACCTGAACCTAAGTCTCTGCCAGACATGAGACCAAGTCCACCTAATCCAAGTCACAAGAAGGTCTCAAGTAATTTGGTCCAAGTCTCAAGCAAATTCCAAGTCATTTTGTCCTTGGGCAATCAAGTCAAGTCAAAGGTTAAGTCAAGTCAAGTCAAGTAAAGTCCTTAGTTAAGTCAAGTCAAGTCTCAAGTCAAGTCATTTTTTCTTCCCCAAGATACTTCAGTCTACCTGCAGTATCCACTCTTTATAAAGAGAAAGACAAGGCATTAGTACCTGTCTAATAAGGATATTATTGGCCAATCTATCTAACCTGTTCAACAAGTATGACAATGAATTCAACTTATATTATAATTATGTATATTCAGTAAAATAAATGTAATCAAACAAAAAACAAAAAACTTTTTACAAGTTATATATTTCTTAATTCTTCATTTCTTAAATATTTCTTCTCAATCAAAAAAAATGCAAGTGTGCGCTTGCATACCAAGTAACGTTACACTGACACTTATAATGTGAACATTGACAACGTTGAACATTTTACATCCCAGCCCATCGATTAACGGTAAATATTGGTCAAAGATGTTCCTTTAGTCTGTTGTCGGGCAGGTCACAATTGAAACTGTTAAACCGCCTTGTGACCAAAAGGGAAGTTGCCTTTCACTTGTCTGACTTATCGTACCCCACCAGACCGTCTGGACAGGAAACCAAGCCACACCCTCTGCTAACTGTTTATGTGAACTATACAATTTTTCCACTCTCACAGTAACCGTCCATGTGACCTAGGCGATATAAGTCCTTGAGCCGGCTGGTTCGAGGGAGATGCTCTTTGCTATTCTGTGTGACATGTGACGTGCTCCCCGCTGATTGCAATCTTCTTTACAATAAACTTAGACTAAGTGACAGTTGTTGTATTTTCTGTTTAACCTGAACTATCTCGCCCCCCGCATCGACCACCACCTGAGTGGCTGGAATTTCCACGACATTACATTTTTATTTTATTTCTTTCAGAGTTCAGAGTTTCCCATGAACACAGTATCCCTTGCTGCTTGGAGAGCCGCGTCCTGTCTAAACACCAGTGTGACCAAACAAGGATGGATTTATTTTTACATAGTCAGACTTCTGCGCCTATTTTGGTGAGTAACTTAAAAGTAATGTAAAACAGACAAGTACAGGATAGATAATCAGTGTTTTTTATTTTTAATTATACTTATTAAAAATCAGAACACATCGGCAAGTCATTAAAACAGTGACTTGAGTCGACATCTCTGGTCTTTGCTAATGACTGCAAAGAGACTAGATGGCATTGCTCCACTTTTTGCACTTTGCAATCTGGTTTTTAGATCACATTTTAAATTGGAACCCCAGTTTATCCATTTAGACCTGGATTTCATTTGAATGCGGAGAAATGCGAGAAGAAAATCTGAGTTTATCTGCAGTTTGAAACCCAATTTCCAGACACACAGATCTATTCCGAGTATTTCTAATTTGAGAATGTTAGGGCTTAGAAACTTGCCAAAAAATACTTTCATTATAAGTACTTCAGTCAGTATGGTCAAAATGAGCCTTTGATGCAAAGGTTAAGGAGAGCGCTCCATGTGTTTCGACATCGCTGCCATGCAGACATGGCTTTTGACGTGTCCTGCAAAACATACACTCATCAAGAGTTTCAATCACAGACAGAGCCCTTGTAGCAACACAGACAACAGCTAAAAGATGCACTTTGAAATCTCATTTTAACTTGACCAACACAATATCTAGCAATACTTCGTACAGACGTCCATAAAAGAAGGAACACGGTGCGTGCTGCTCTATCCGGCTTCGTGAGCTCAAGACTACTTATTTTATCGATCAATACCCTTAGATACGTTTGTTATTCTAAGGCTGCTTCAAGGCATTTGGGCACAGTGAGACGCTGCAGCAGAGGGGTAAGTTTCTCGGTAGCAAAGAGTTCAGGTCAGCGAGGTTGCACAACGTTTTAAACGATGGGAACGAACATTTTAATAAGGACCCGGGTTGAAAAACAGCAAACCTATCCTTAAACACGGGTGAAGTCCTGTGATGAAGAGAAGGCATTTTGTCAAGTTGAAAAGGAAAGAGACTTTGTGCGTTTCAAGGCCCGTCGATGTTGGGCTGCAGCAAACCGAAAACGCTTGGAATCTTAATGCAAACAATGAAATGAGTTACATTAAGTGGATCGGATCATTTAACTGTGTTCTACAGAGCTCTACAGAGTTTTTGGTGCAGTGAATTAACAGACACATACACCTGTTTGTAATCGCTCCGTCTCCACTTTGCTTTGCTTTTGCCTTGACGTCGCTCTTGTTATAGAACTAAGTTTGTTGAGGAGCAGGCATACTGACCTAAGGCTCATGGCGTGTGAATTGTTATTATGTGCGCAGATTTCAGAATTAATAAATGGTTTCTCCCCATTACTCATATTTATTGATGTGCTTATATGATCATTAATTATATTCATATACTCTGGTCCCTATTCTGGGATATCATCCAAGGTTCGGCCTCATTGGTATTGGTATTCATTGCGTGTGTTGCAAGCTGCTTTGATTCGTGTGTGCGAGCGTGTGCGTGCGTGTGTGTGTAGGTGTGTATGTGTGTGTGTGTGTGTGTGTGTATACGTGTGTGTGTCCGTTCAACTGTGTGTTTGTTCTAAATACTTTTTCTCCACTTGTGGACATCCAACTTCTCACCCCTGGTACACTTTTGGTGACAGAGAAACACGCCTTGCTGCTTTCCAAAGTAGCCTTCTGCGGCCCAACCTCCACTCCTATTTGGAAGTGCGGGATTTCTACAGAGGACCTCATCAGATTTGAGAGCTGACACACACACACACAGACACATACAGCCACCCCTGACACACACACACCACACACACACACACACACACACACACAAGCGCACACACACACACACACACACACACTATGTTTTCTATACGCCAACCGGATAATATCCCGAGTAATCCATTTTCCCAAGAAGCAATTAAGTCTCTTTTGGTCGAGGGCCAGGGAGGCGCGGATATATTATGAACATATGGAGTTCAGGATGTGGGTTTCCAACGTTCAGCCTAAGAAAAATAGAGCGGCAAGGTCTCTGCGCACCTTCCAAAGCAAAGAAACTGTGAGTAAATCAACACCATATGGTGGGAAAAGTCACACCTGTCATGTTGGATAGAAAAATAAACCTTTCGCAGAGGGTATACGGTTACTCTGCTGGAATGAAACTTAACATTGCATTACAAAGTTCTAGAATTGAGCAGGAAAGAAGTGTAACATTACATTGCCTGTGATTGATTGATATGATTGTGGATGCTTGTGCCTATAAAGGTAACCGATTATGGATTTCAGTCCAAGACACTTTCATTTAAAAGGTCTCCATTTTTGTTTTGTTTTTACTTTGCCTCAAATCAGCTTGTCAGAGAGATCAACTTTTCAGCTGCAGGTTTTAGGCATGCTGTTACCTTTTCACAAATCCGTTGTGCAGTCAAACGGAACAAGCATTATGGCCTTCAACAAGCTTGATAAATGTCCCTTAAATGTCATCGCAGGAAATTTCTCAGGATTAATGCTGCATTCTCATAGAACTGGGCAGACGGGAGACGGCAAATCGGAATGTTAGTGGACGAGAGCATGATTGCAGACCGGCAGAGAAGACTAGCAAACAGCAGTAGTACATGCCATTTGCCATCCAAGATAAAATATTTGAACTTATAAGCTGACGGCTTGTCAGAGGCCTTATAGGCGGCCTGGCATGGTAGGGGCGCATGGCGGGCCGCTCTGCACCCATGGCTGGTCCCTGTGGGTTGGATGCCTCCCGCTACATCCCTGTGTTGATCTGGTTGTGCTTCGCCTATCTCTCCCAGTGCCAGAACTCAGAGTCAGTACATACACCACACAATATGCCCAGTTTGGGACAATTGGGGTGCAAGCTATATGGGTAGGGATGTGCCAGGCGCTGCCCGTCACGCTCCTACCCCGACGTGCTTCTCATCCGTACTAAAATTGTAATACCACTCATATTAGCTTAGAACACATACACATATACGCACATAAATCTTACTCCGAATAACACTCCACCAGACCAGGGTCTGTGGGGCAGGAGGGGTGCGAGTGATTCGGGTTCGACATGTTTGGAGGACTCCCACCCCCAGACCCTACAATTTTAACTGCAATTGCCAACAGCACACATTGGGCACTGGGGTTTTCCGGGGTGGCGGGGCGCTGGTGGGTTGATGTGGGGTGGTGTGGTGGTCTCGCGTGGCGTAGTTGGTCCTGTAAAGTTGCAGCTTCAGGTTATTACTTATATAATAATATAATAGAATATGAATAATTAATTTAAAAAAGAAGGGCTTCGATTGCCAGCGGAAACCAGGTGATGAGCCATCACTCAGTTAACAGATGTAGATGTGCTCTCTCTCAAAGCTGCATTACAATATCCATACCATACCCTAACCCTAACCCATACCATAATGCAAAATAATCCATTGTCAAACGTTGCAAGAGATGAATACGATGCTTTATAGCTGGCTTGTATAAAGTTAACCAACTATGAATGACTAATACATTTTGGAGGGGAATTTAAAATTCATTTAAGTTTGCAATAAACTATGAATAGGAAGCTACATTTTTCTAGCTTCATGCATTACTAGAATTCTTATATACAATAACTGACACAAAATAATTAGCAACATAGCAACATATCGTCAGGTTTTGCCGTGGTACCTCCCCCTCACTCCCCGTGCCGTTCACAAAGTGCCGTTATGCCGTACCGTTTGTCGTCTCTCGTGTTCCATTTCAATGCAGCATGAGGCATAATTTTGTACAAAAAAAAAAAATCGAACAAGACTGTATTGTTAGACTGAGTTATCACTGGGAAAAACGAATGCATCATAATATAAAAGTAGTTAAAGTACAAATCCATAAGATCCTGTGTTGGTTGGATTACATTATAACTCCCAGAATTCCATTCAAAACCTCTGGCCGGGAAAGGCGGACTCCAAAAAATATAAAATATGGAATATTCTAACAAAATAATATCAGGGTTAACCTCTACAAGATGTGAAAAATGTGACATTGCTACTCTGTACTCTGACTATTTTATTTTGATTTGTGTCCATGAATTTAATGTGAGGTGTTGATTTTGTGTATCGATTATCTTTAAAGACTCCAGATATGAGCTTCTGTGGGTAGCTTTGACGTAAACCAACAAACAAAACAATCCTTTATTTCAGGACTTTCTTTCTTACACTTGATGGAGTCTGAAAGTCTGCGTTTCCATACAACCACGTCAAAAACTAAATTTGGCACACCTTGACTTAAATATGCAGAAAAAACTATATGAAAGACTGGAAGAAGCACTGCAGGAAGAAATACACAAGGGCTCAGGCAGACATTTGCCTAATGAACAACCTGTAGGAACTTTCCTCGCAACAAAGTGTGAGGAACCAACAAACAAAAGATGCAGGTTGAAAAAAAAAAAAAGCGCTTTTCCCAATTGCACAAACACTGGAGATTTCTTTCCATTTCAAACATATGAATAACTTAAGTCTTAAAAAGGAAGGGGGGAAAAAAAGACAGGGATTTTTTGAAGTGGAAACATTTATAAAGATTTTATAGAGAGCGGAAAATTAAAGTTTTATAGCTGTGGGTTTTTTTAAGGTGTGGTGGAAAAACACACCTGAAGCGAAGCGGTACATTTTGCGTTGAATCCAACAGTAGTCGAAAAGTAGAGCAGAGGTAGAGGATGAGAGCAGAGACGAGGTAGAGCTATAGCAAGGATAAATGGACTTTTTATATCTACAAAAAACAAACAGAAACAAGTGAGATAATGGACAAAATCGTATTCAATCAAATGAAATATAATAATATCATATTATATAGTTTGATATTAAGATAATGATGAAAATTGGTGGGTTGCCTCATTAGTTCCCAATAGAGTAGAGGCAGAGTAGATGTGGAGAGAGGGAGGTAGAGTAGTAGGAGGTAAAGTAGAGCTAGAGGGCTATAGGTAGAGGCGGAGTGGAGGAATGTGGCGTAGAGATGGCAAAGAGGGAGGTGGAGCAGATGCCGAGGCAGAGATGGAGCCGTGGGAGGTAGAGTGGAGCTGTGGTAGATGGAGGAAGAAAAGAGAGAGTAGATGGAGAGTGGAGATGGGGTAGAGGGAGGTAGAGAAGAGGGAGGGTAGAGGGAGGTAGAGTCGATAGAGTAGAGATGGAGTAGAGGTAGGTAGAGCTGATAGAGAGTAGAGATGAAGTACAGGGAGGTAGAGTAGATGGAGGGAAGAGGGAGGTAGAGTTGATGGAAGGTGGAGATAGGGTAGAGGGAGGTACAGTACAGTAGAGGAAGAGGTAGAGATTGACAAATAAAGGTAGAGATAGAGTGGAGAGGGAGGTAGAGGTAGAGTAGATGGAGTAGAGTAGATGGAGAATAGGGGGAGGTAGAGTAAATAGAGGGTAGAGATGGAGTAGAGGGAGGAAGAGAAGATGGAGGGTAGAGGGAGGTAGAGTAGATGGAGAGTAGAGATGGAGTAGAGGGATGTAGACAAAATGTAGAGGCATAAGCTGCTTTCACACATGAACTGCAACCCTGGAATTATCCGGACATTACCCGGAGGAGCTGCATGTGTGAACGCAAATGTCCGAAGAAGTTGGACCGGACATTTACCGGACATTACCCAGCCAGCACCCTAGTACGACGTCTGGGAATGTCCGATTGAGTGGTATGTGTGAACACAGGTGATTGTCCGGAGGATTCACAGTAAGCGAGTGGTGGTGTCGCGGGTTGATGATAGACGTCATCAACACGCCCACTCGCTGAGGGTGGGGAAGGGTCATTTGCCACCATAACTTACGAGGACAACGAAGAAGAAGAAGATAACTTCCAAATACATGGAGAATCAATGTAAAAAAAACGTTGTGGCGTCACAGCCTGCACACTCTCCACCCCTCGCCTAAACCAAATGTTTAGGTTTAGGCGAGTATTAGTAGAATATTACCAATAAGTGTGAATGTGTCTGACACGGACAATCTCCAGTTGTGTGCTACACGTGTGAAAGGGAAACTAAAATAATCATGTCCGGAATTCATTCATGTGTGAAAGCAGCTATAGAGTACAGATGGAGTAGGGTACATATAGAGTAGATGTAGAGATAGAAGATCTTTCTTTTGGGGTAAATCTGTTATTTCCCAGTTCAGGGTGGATTTTCATCCCAGGGAAACATCATTATATTCCCTGCTTTCACCTGATCCATTTGTCAAGCGTCACATCCCGACAACGACCTCGTGAGACCGGGCTGGTCGCAGAGACAGCGCAGATAATGATGCTTTATTTAGACGCATGTTGCGGCGCCACATTAAGTCGGAGCGGAGCGGCGGTGATGTGTTCATGACGCACTGCCGGCCCACTACTCCGTACGCCCACCGCGAAATGAGCAGCGATGCTTAACGTTCCTATTTCTATTTGTTACGACCCAGCTCGTTAGGAGAAAGGGAAGCAACGAAGTCGGTAAAACAAAGTTATTTATTAACAAGGAACTTAGACTGTTCAAAACAAAACCACAAGAGGCAAACTACAAAGGAAAAGGGCCTGTGAGTGCTGTTCAAATCAATAACCAAACATAACAAAAGGAGGACTCTCTAAAACAAGAGCTACAAAATAAAACCTCACCGTCTATTGTTTATCTAGCCTAAAAACAAAAACAGTCAAATCTGGATCACTGCACCCAGTGTGCCTAACAAAGAAAAACTAAGTGTGTGTTGTCAGTGCTGAAGAGGAAACTATACCTGGCCCAGTCCCCAGGTAGTTAAACGAATGCCTTCAATTAACATTGAAATCGCAGAGTCGACGCAGAGTCCCAACACTTTTCCCGTAAAGGCGGAGCGGGAGACACGGTGGCAAGCTGCCCTCATCAAATCACCGACGCCCCGACTGGCAAGCTGGCCAAACATTTGTAGATTCAAATCCCCGATTGAACCGTCTGGATTGGAGCGCCGGACCGGGCGCCTCTCCAGTCAGGATCACCAATGGAGCCAACCAGGAAGTGGAAGGAACGGCAGAACCTGTCTGGCCAGACAGATCTTGACAGGCAAAAAAAATAATAAAAACACTTAAAAGGGTTACACATGTATACACACAAAGCAGGAGTTGGCGGAGGCCGTAACACTATTATTGTCCAAGGAATAAGGAAATTGTGTCTATTTGATGCTGAGCCGTGCGTAACCCCAAGCCGAATGGTACGAGGGAGCGAGGACATCGACAAAATACCAATGAAACGAAAATGAAATACATCACATTCGGCTGAACAGACATATTACATTGCACGTTATTACTGGAATATATAAGATAAACTGCATGAGATACATAGGCTCAGTGTAAGATGGTTCTTTTTAAAAATCTATCTAAGATCAAGTGACTTGTTTCATATAGGGGCAATTTTGCAAATGGGGTTTAATCTAAATCAGGACTAAGACAATCCTACTTCAATTAATCCATAATTTAAAAAGGCTTTGCGAAATTATGTTGCTTAGTTTTGTAATTTAGGAATTAGTTCTAGACTAAGGTGAGGAAGGACTAGTCAGCTCCTTCTTTCTCTTCTTGGCGCTGGTCTTAGTCCAGATCATAAATTTTCTGTATTGTCAAGGTCCACCTGGAGGCTCACTTCCATTAATCCAAAGATAAACCTGCCTATGTTCAGCTTTAATTCAAGCCTTCACTTAGACCTAGATAAGCTGTAATCTTCCTTCTGAAAATCAGATTCTTAAACCAACACTAGGGCAGGCCTGGGACTATTTTTTATCATTCCTCTTTTAGAAATTTTCGAATTTTTGAAAATGTCGGGGTAGAAATGGTTAAGTTTAGGTATAAGGTTCGAGATGGTCAGGGTTAAGGAATAATGGGCCGTTGGAACAATGACATGGCACGCATGAAACCGCCTCATTAAGTCGAAGGACGGAAATTGATACTGGGAAAAAAAATCCTTTTGTTATTACGATGCAGATAATGCTATAATTAATAATATTATCTGCATCATGGTATCGCAGTGTGTCACAAAATCAACCATTGTTATGAAATGTGCGTATAAGCATTTTATCAGCTGACCTCTCAGGGTTACACATTCCACTGTGCTGCAGGGAGCCTTATGGCGGCTGCACACCGAAACAATTGTGGGGGAAGCTCTAACTCTCTCTCTATCTCCCTCTCTTTCTCCCCCCTCTCTGTCTCTCTCAAAAGAGGAATTTAACTCTGTGCACGAACAACGGAGGCACTTCAGGTATCACATGCACAATTCATCAAAGGGGGGAAAAAAAAGCTACCTACAGTGGTGCAAATCAAGGTATTCATTGAATTCAACTTCATTCATTAGGGTTTAGGTAGCCAAGGTGTGTGTGTGTGTGTGTGTGTGTGTGTGTGTGTGTGTGTGTGTGTGTGTGTGTGTGTGTGTGTGTGTGTGTGTGTGTGTGTGTGTGTGTGTGTGCGTGTGTGTGTGCGCGCGTGTGTGCTTGTGTGCATGTGCGTGTGCGGTAGGGGGATTCTTTTTCTAAGCAAACAATCTGGCAAAGCTCTGGAGTGAAGATTAATTCCCGATGCCGTGGGATGGTTTGAGCTCATTAACCTTGGAACAGTTTAAATTGCCGCCTGGCGTCACTCGCAGGTAAACACTTACTTTCGGCGAGCGGTTTTATACGGAAAAAAAATATAAAATTGAGCGTGCCAAGTCTGTGGATTATACTTCAACCCCTGGCAGTGTCTTCTATAGGACGACACAAAAAAAATTAAGATCAAAAATAATTGGCGCCCTCAACTTGTCGCAAGTCGTGAAACGAATGGTGCATACATCAATCACTATCTGCATGCATGTCATAATTTAAAGTGGGTTATTTAAATTCATAAAGGGTGTCTGTGTGGGTGCAGCGTGGGCTTCCCAGAACCATTAGACTTGCAAATGATGTTGGCTTTATGACTGCCCATACTAATCGTTATTTATTTAACTTGCCCAACCTTAAAATTGGCATGCATCCTTCCCAACAGACAAGTGCCAGCTGAATGGATGACGGATGGTGCTATCTACACACTTTGCGTTTGAAATATATGTATATACAATTGTTTTGAAGATATGCTCTCCGTCCATCACCGTGCTGTGTGGCACGGTGAGATTCTGTGATTCTGTCTCACTGCATGAACAATTTCCTTCTCAATCCACAGTGGAAACAAAAGGAGGCAAATCTACGGCACCAGAAACAATATTGAGAAGTGTGCCAACCAGGGCTTCGTCTTCCAAGATGCGTCTGAATTATGATAATTTGCAAAGGCCTTCCAAACGCATTACTCAATGTCTGAAATAACTTGTGTCCCGGTGAAATATGGTCGATCATTTCATTTGTTCCGTGCCGCCACCTCCCTGGTGCGCTGGGCGTTTGAAACGACTATTTATGTCTATCACAGTCTGGATCAATTAGAGCTTCAGTGAGAGGTGCTGATAAGGTAAGATACGATAAGATAAGATAGGATAAGATAACACTTTATTAATCCCAGACAGGACATTCTGAATAAATAATGTGTATGCACGCCATGCTAGGATAAGTGCATTGGAACGAGAAGCTGATTCATGATGATTTAAGATAAATGACATTATATTGCGGTCTATATTTTGCTGAATGTATATTATTATCATTATTAACTATTATTATTAATTGTTATAATAATAATAATAATAATAATAATAATAATTATTATTATTATTATTATTATTATTATTGTTATTGTTATTATTATTATTATTATTATTATTATAATAATTATTATTATTATTATTATTATTATTATTATTATTATTATTATTATTATTTCAAGATATAAAAAAGATGAGCCAATTGGGCATATGTGTTTGAAACACAACTTAGCTGCAACTGGGATGACTTTAAAAAAAATCAAAAAGTGGAACAAATTTGATTTAATATGAAAACAACAAAAGGGTAAAAAAAAATAAAACTTAAAGTTTCAAAGCATTTTCAATCCTCCTGCATTCCAACATGTTCCAAATATAACCCAGAGAGGTGATTAGCATTTTGCTGTTTGTAAATTGAAAAAGAAAAAAAGAAAAATCAAAATAATTCAACAACCTGTACGAACTGCTGGCAGAAAAACAAAGCCAAAAACTTATTCCAGACAGGCTTGTGCCCTGCATTGGGGGAGTACACATCTTATTTATGGATCTGCCAAGTCTCCTTTTTCCACTTTGCTGGAAACGTCAAACACGACTTTGTGACTCATCCCCTGACACGCTCCCAACAAGCAGAGGCAGAGAGCGAGAGGAAGTCATTCACAGGCTGCGCGGGTTGAGCAGGAAACAACACCGAGTACAGAAAACACGCTGTGTACACAGCGAATGTTTAAAAGTGAGGGGGAATCAATCAATATCGGGCAATGTACTTTTACTTTACTTGAAAGAAAGTTTTGTTTAGAAGTATGAGAAGATTGCATGATTATTTTATGTATCCAAAAGTGGCTTTCATTAACCTATCTTAACATTTTCTTTTTTACATTTAATTGTCAGGGTTCCCATCCCTTGACTTGGAAGATTCAATTTTACTAATTTGACTGTGAATGACTGTGGAAGCGATTTAGAGGTTTAGTAGAACATTTGTGGGGTTTCGCGGACACAGATCAGACCTAATCTCAGACTAAATCCTGCTTTTAATCTGGATTGACTCAAATGGCCTCTTCTCAGTCGTGGTTTGAAATAGTCTCAGACTTGCCCTAGTCTTGGTTTAAAAAAAAGCTAATCTAGGTCTGAGTGAAGGAGTAAATTAAAGATGGACAGAGGCAGGTTTATTTTTGGATTAATGGAAGTGCGCCTCCAGGTCGACCTTGGCAACAGAGAAAATGGATGAGCTGGACTGAGACCAGCACCAAGAAGAGACGGAGGGAGCTCACTAGTCTAGCCATCTAGTCTAGTCTTATCAACCTATTCTAGCACTAATTCATTTAAAATTTAGCAACGTCTCAAATTGGATTATTTTAGTCCTGATTTAGATCAAACCCTGTCTGCGAAACCGCCCCTCTATGTTCCTCCCCTTGACATAAGTCCACATCCTGCCGTAGACAGTAGCCACTGAGGTTTTAACTTTTCTTAGGCTCCCGATTGACTTCTTTTGGTTACAACAATCGGACATCTCAAAAACATCATTCAGACTAAAATAAGAAGACAAGTTGAAATGTCCCATGCAAGTATATCAAACACCAATTCAACATTCTGTAGGCTATCGATTAGTGATGATCGGACTATTTACTTCAGCAGACAAATAGTTTCTAGCTAGCTAGAAGCTATAGCTCTAACGCCACTTGAAAAATAATCTCTCTGTCGACAATTACAGACTGCACACAGAATTATTTTTCGATATACTTGCATGGGCTTTTCCTCGATAACAGGATGTGTTTATCAAGTTGGTGAACATATACAGTTAAATGCTCTGCAAATGGTCTATAACCCTGTAGATCTTGGATATATGCAGAATGCCTTTATGTCGTGTCATCCACTCCTGATTTCCTTTAAACAAAAAAGATTCCAAACGCTTTAGTTTGGTCAATACCATTGTTCAGAACAACCGCTTGACGCTGTTAAAAACGATGAGCAGAAAAATAAACTGCTGATGAAGGTCGTTGGACGACCTCACGACTCATGCTGCCCATTAACTTCAACGAATAAGTAAATGTGCACAAGTGTGTACTGTGTAGTATCTTAGAATATATATTTCAAAAACTTGCAAATTAAAAATATAATTGGAAAAGATAGATAAACAGGTAAATTTAAGTGTATTCTACTACCGAGGTTATTGTTAATGAAAGCTGAAACTGAGTTTGGAGTCGACCATAAGGCTGTATCACGATCACTGGCAATTCCGTCCTTCAATCACCGCCCCGCAAGTACCGCAACCTGCATAATGTCCCCCCTCAGGAAAGCCACCTTGCAGCGCTCCTCTCCCTGGTTCGCTGATGATCTGCGGTGGAGGAAAGATGATCTCACAGTCGCTGTCCATCCCCTTCAGAGAACACCAAACTGCCTACGCTGCTTCCCTTCAAGCCGCCTGCTCCTCTTACAACCATGTGCTCGTGTGCAAGCCTTTCTCTGTGTCTTTCTGTGTTCTCTGTGACCCAGGTGGTCGACATCAGAGGCCACATTGTGGCCTTCACAGCAGCCGTGACCCCGCCCACCTGTCCTCCCTTCTTCAATGGCTGTGCAGCTTCAAAGAGGTTACACCATCTACTCCACCAAGTTTTGGCCTTCATAACCAAATCCATATAATAATCCCACTCCCCTGTTGAAAGCCTGTCCAACAACCCTGGTTGAATTCTTCATCACATTCCTCTCTCCACTTCAGAGTGGAGAGATACCCATCCATTTTAAAAGAGCGGCTGTCACCCCACTCTTAAAGGAACCAAATCTGGACCGAGAACTCCTGTACAACTACAGACCAAAACCCAACATCCCGTTCCTCGCCAAAGTCCGAGAGAAATTTGTGGCCTCACTCCTCCGGTTACATCTTTCACAAAATCAACTTTATGAAGCCCTCTAATCCGGTTTCCGGCCTGCACCCCAGCACGGAAGCGGCCCTGATAAAGGTCAGCAACAACTTGTTGATTGGTTGTATATGTGCAAATGATGGCTCTGGGGCGGCATTCGCATCGTGTGAGGTGCATGGTGTAGACTCCATCGCTCTGTAGTGGTTACTCCAGGTTCAGTATCTGCGCTGAGCAGAGACGACCTGACACAACATCCAGCTTTTCGTTTGATACTTTATCTCTTATTCCCTTTTTGTAAATAAACACATTCTCTTCTCATCTAGCCCGGTGGCGTGCCCTTCCTTATTTTGCGCCATTCGAGCCAGTCATAACGAGGGATGGGCGCCGAAACCCCGTGCCGATATGGCACCGGTTCCTATACAATTGGTATCTAACTGGCTGAATTGCAACGCAGATTTCGGTGCCACTTGAATGCCTGAGCTGTCGATTTAAATATTTGCCCTCTGGACCACTGGAAGTACACAGTGCACACGCATGATGAACACAATCGCCAAAGACTGAAACGTGCCGAATAAGAAAATACATTTTAAGTACACGCGACATGCATAGTAAGCTGGCGGAATTTAAATGTTGACATTCCTTACTCACCCCCAGGTCAGTCAAAAACATTCTGTGCTTGTGTCACACATGGAGTTCGCTTGCAGCTCCAGCAGCGCGGCTGAATCGTGTCCGTTTTATTTTAGTCCCAAATGTTTAAAAAGTTGATGAAATGCCTCTGAGGGACATGTCGTTTTCAGTCCGTTTAAATGGAACCATGTTGTTGGGAACTTCCACTCGTGACATCATGAACCAATGCTATATGAGTCTGGTTACCCTCTCTGGGTGGTCATTTGCATTGAGAAAGTTGCACTGTGTAGACCGCATACCGGAGGAGCCGATGCGGCGTTCAATGTAAACTCGGAAAATTGTAACTCGTGCTGCGTTTCCGAGAACCTGGATAACTGTAATACGTACCTAACACAACTAAAATGGACCCTGTGTATTCCTCGCTGCAGCTATATATATTAATATCCCTATTATTATTAATAAACAAAAATCACCTGAAAAACAAACTAATCATTTCTGTTTATTAAAATAAAGACTTAACTAAAGACAATTGAAATGGACTTTAGTAGTTGCTTTGTTTCATTCTTTATAAAAGTTTTCTCCTTAGTCCGCTCAAAAATGTCATTATCCAACAGCAAGGGATTGAATCCCGTAGATGGCATTATAATCTGTTCAAAAATCTTCAAGCACATTGAACAGTTGTTCAGGGCTGAACTTTCCAAGTCTATTTGTTGGTTGGCTTTGATTTAAGAGCATTACATTTCCTTTTGTTCGGGCTAAAATATAAAGTCATGTAAGTTTCTTAAATAAAAATCAAAACAGAAGTAGCCCCTTAAACGAAACTTATCTTGAAAAAAGTAGACCTCAAATAACCCTGCTGGTGCCATTAAAATTGCGAATGATTTTGTGGTTCTTGTCATACCGAATCGTCTTTTGCTGATGATTCCCTCAAAACGACCCTCGAGAGCATCGTTCAGAATTTACTTCTGCAAAAACTCACCGAGGTATCTGTTTTATTATATCAATCATGATTGAATGCTGACAAGCAATGGTGCTGTATTTGAAGATTCAGTCTAAAAGTAAAAAAACAAACATATATATATATACATATACATATATATAAACATATATATACTGTACATATATATGTATATATATATATGTATATATATGTATATATATATATATACATACATATATATATACATATATATACATATATATATATATATATATATATACATACATAAAAGTCTGCCTCAATTCAATATTTCATTTCCACTCCAGTGGTATCTACACATTCATACTCTTTGCCGAAGGCACAGCTCTCCGGCTCCTTGGATTCGGAAGCCAAGATGGCCTCCGTCAATGCTGCTGTCATCACTTTGCAAACGTCGGTGCAATTCCTGTCTCAAACTGTTTTCTACGCCGCATGTCTTGTGCACCCATTTGTGAAAAGCCTTCCATTTTGAGAGCTACTGTCCGGTAAACATGAGAGAAAAAATATGACAAGGAACCTTTATCTGGGGTTTGCCGTCTATACCGGGGTCGTTTCTTCTCTAACGCGCTGAGCGTGTCATCTGAATCACAGCGGATTAGTTTAATCACGGCCTTTTCCAGCTCCGTCGGCGGTGCGTGTGCCGCGGGGCTGTAGATGGCACCGAGCATTGCTATAGTTTTTATGGACAACCGCATCGTCACCTCGCCGTCGCTGTCATGACTGTTTGTTATTTTGTGTTAAATGGTGATAAACAGCATCAACCCATTGCAACAAGTTTGTTCTTGTACTTAGCTTTGTGTGTGTGTGTGTGTGTGTGTGTGTGTGTGTGTATGTGTGTGTGTGTGTGCGTGCGCGTGACAGATTGCGTACAGTGTGTGCATGGGCCAGCTGCACATATGATGAGAGAGAGAGAGGGAGCGAGAGAGAGCGAGCGAGAGAGAGAGAGAGCGAGGTGCAAAGCAGCAGAGATAAAAGAGGGTCACCTTGGGGGAGTCCTCGGCACAGCAGCAGTGTTAGCGCTGGAGTCGTGGAGAGCGATGCGTGGGGCGGGGGTGGAGGGGCGGCGAGGAAGCAGAGCGCCGCGTTCAGCCGCAGTGTGGAGGACGGGGAGTCACACATGGACTACTTTCCCCGAACGCAAGAAAAGAAACGAGTGACCAAGGTGCGCTGGGTGCTTACGAGAATGAGAGCGAGAAATAGACCTTTTGCATCGAAAAACTAGTGCAGAAGTGGGAAAGACGCGCGCACACACACACACACACACACACACACACACACACACACACACACACACACACACACACACACACACACCAAAGGACCACATGCATTGTGGGTGTGAGAGCCACTACTGTGCAGCCACCTGCGTGCGTCTCAAAATGGGACTCCTGGCAGCGGGGGTAGCTTACGATTAATGTGTTTAGGGCTCTGATGATTCAGGGATCTTTGGTTACGAATCTTTTTTCGTATGTGTATGTGCTTATCTGTTCATTTGTTGCGAGACAAAACAGGCTGCATGGTGGGTAGGCCCAGATAGAGAGGAGCCCGTGTCCCATTTGGAGGCAATTGAGAGTAACACAGAAGCGGCTCTCATTACAGTTGATTTCAGTGCACTGTGGTAGTCCAGCACAGAACAGGAGGGGCCGGACTGAGAGTGTGGATAGCTTCGCTCTGTTTTGCGTGGACTGGTTTCGTCTCCTTTCCTTTCCTCTCCTCCCACCCCCCCCCGTTCGATTTCCTCCCATTCATTTCCCTCTCCTCACCTCTCCTTTCCATCCATTTACCCTTTCAAAACAACTCTCACACTTTTGTCCTGAAAGTATACTGTCAGTATGCCTCCCTCTCTCCCGCCCTCCCTCCCTCTCTCTCTCTCTCTCCCTCCCTCCCCCTCTCCCCCCTCTCTCTTTCTCTCGCTCGCTCGCTCTCTCTCTCTCTCTGTCTCTCTCTCTCTCTCTCTGTCTCTCTCTCTCTCTCTCTCTCTCTATCGCTCTCCCTCCCGTCTCAGGTTCCAGTGATCCAACGCAGAGATATCACACACGTTTCCACAACAAACTGCTTCTACCTTTATTCGTCGCCTCCTTTTTGTCCGAACTCCTCTCAGGAAGGAGGAAGGTGAATCAATCACCCCCCCCCCAACATGTTTATTTTGCGGCCAGAACCAAATTCCAAACAGCAGCAGACGGTGCCTGTTCCAGCACAAAGCCCCTTGTCCTCCTTTCCATCTCTGCACACGTCTGCAACCTTCCAGTGCAGGGAAAGAACTGCCGGTCTGCCGCCCTGTGCGGGAATGAAAAGGAATAATTATTTTCTTCATATATTAATTATGCCGATGGATAGCGCTACCCAGAGACACATAGGCGAGCATCAGGGGAACTTCTGGAAGGAAATAATCCAAATAAACACACCGCCAGCCCTTCCTTCTAATTGGCCGGCACTTGCATTATTCAACAGCCCTGTTGTCTTATTCCCCAGGAGTTGGCCCGTGCGGACATGCAGTGTATGCTTAATAACTTGCATCTCCAAATACAAATGTTCCCTATATATATATATATATATATATATATATATATATATATATATATTTATTATAATTTATTTTTTTTGTTTTGTTTTTCAGAAAAAATTTTCATGCACGCTCACCTTCCCGGCTGCCTTTGGTACCGAGGGCTGTAGCCGTTTAGCTGCGAGCTCGCGTCTCATTGGGTGCCCGTCGATACCCAATCCATAACGTCACTTGATGGGGAGAGACAATCCCATATAGCTCCCGAGTTGCATCAGCACTTTTGTGTCAGGCCCCATCTCATTGGACCACTGTACACACACACACACACACACACACACACACACACACGCACGCACGCACGCACACACACACGCACACACGCACACACGCACGCACACACGCACGCACGCACGCACGCACACATTATTCAGGTTGAACTTTACTCCACTGCAGCCCCAACAAAATCAATCCGCTGTAATTTTTGTGATGCACTGGGCGGGGGCCGTGGAGAGGAGGAGAGAGGGATGAAGGAGGTAGAGATACGGAGGGATGCTGGCACCCTCATCGTCTCCGGAATAAACAAGTGGACTTTCCATCACGTGGATTTTAACGAGTCGAATTTGTGATGTAATAGTTCTTGACTTTGACGGCACAGTCATACCGCTGGAGACCTGAACGTGGCGTCAAGACTGATCATTACATTTGCAGTGTCGTGATTCCCCAAATTGTTTGTCTGAGATATACTTGCCTCCTTGTGCATCCTCGGAGACAAAGGCATAGAAGAGCCAGCTGTGAATGCAGCATTTACACAGCAGCAATGCAGCTATAATGCTGCAGTGGATTTTGGTATGATTTTTCTTCTTTTTAAAAGAAGGGGTCCTCACTGAGACATATGGTGATGTCAGGTGTAAATTGAATCCAGGGAACGTATTATCCTGCAAAAGTGTAAAGTTCCTCGTGTCATAAGGTATTCATAAGCAAATTTGTTTAATCTGTATTATGTCGTGTCTCATTCTCCTTCTGGTGCGTTGCATTCGTGATATTTTGAAGATTTTACGTCAAGTTTTTCCTTCCTGTTTGTCCTCATTGAGCCATCCCTTCCATTCCCTCTCTCCCTCCCTCGCTCTCTCCCTCCCTCTTACCCCCATTCTCCCTCCCATACAGATAAATGCAGTAAAACACCCACTGCCTCCTGGTGGCCTTAACACATAGTGTGGATGAAAGCGCTTAAAAAAAGAGCAGCTAGGCAAAATTGTTACATATATATATTACATTTTTTTGTATTTATGTATTTTCAATTGTATTAATATTAGTTTTTATTGAATGTATTTAATATTGTTTATTTTTTTACATATATTTTGCAAACACTCATTTGTATCAACACCCCCCTCCCTCCCCATGCGCACACACACACACACACACACACACAAACACACACACACACACACACAAACACACACACACACACACACACACACACACACACAAACACACACACACACACACACACACACACACAAACACACACACACACACACACACACACACACAAACACACACAAAGACACACACACACACACACACACACACGCAGATCTGTCCAATTAAAGGGTCGTCTCAGGTTGTGTGTTGTCGGCTTCCCTATCAACCCGGTGCCGCTGTCTCTTCATGGAACAGTTTCAAAATGGCAGAACCATCCATCCCTTCTAGTCCATTTGTCCATTCGTCCCGCATTGGCCCTTCAAACCGCATCTTGACTGTTCATGAACGACACTGTGAGGGCCCCGCTGCAACAGCCCTGCATCAGGTAACTGTGCAGCCCCCTCCAGGTCATCACGAAGACAATAGAATGATTCATCACAAGTCCTGGGAGTTCTTGGAGGTCTGGGATGTCCCGGGAGAGGAAAAAAACACAGTTTGTGTCTCAGCGGCTTTGTACTCATGTGCATTGAGCAGATTCTGTACAGTATATTATATTTCTTGGGGTTTTTTTTTAGACAGGAAAACATTCATTTTCTGTGCGACTTGTCTGTTTGCACTACAGTGTAGCAACTATTACCATGAAAAATGTCTTGTACATGAAAATGTACTTGTTCCAATGAACAGATTCTGATTTCTGCAGTAAGCAGCCTTTTGGAAATGGGATGATGCTGATTTGATATTTGAATACAGTGTTTGCAACATTTTAATACAAATTATAATATATGCTGTCAAAAAAACACAACTACATCCAAGGAAGAAAATCCATTCTGGACACCTCTACCCTATACGGCATGCACATTAGCTCAGCCACTCACTGCATTAGACTACAGACAAGAAAAATATTATTGGAAATGTCATTTTCAGTGCTGGGAGAAAGGTGGTGAAAGTTTCTTCGGGAGACGCTATGAATGTTTATGTGCTGAAACGAAACAGGTTCAACTTAAATAAGCATTACACTAATGCCGGCCTTTAGTCTCTACTGTATGGGTGATATTTGATGGACGGGGGAGGTAGAGCTGCAGAGAGATGCATTGGGGGACCTTCTACAGAAAAACATTCTACAGGTTTCAGGCCAAAATAACTATTATCTGAGTCCGAGTTAAAAACTGAACATTTAAAAAACAATGATGATGAATAAAAAAACAACAACCACACACAACCAGAAATGGGAAGTGTATGTTCACTTTTGTTTACTGTTGATTTCTTGTTCTATTGTTTATCATTATTACTGCCTATTGTTTTATGTGAACTGCTGGGACATTGCAAATCTATCTATATATCTATCTATCTATCTATCTATCTATAAAAGGATCACATCACATCATTTCCACTTAGCAGCCTCCAGTAGCTACAGCAGTTTACAGCATTTTATAGCATCCTACAGCATCATACACCATCTTACAGCATCCTACACCATCATACACCATCTTACAGCATCCTACACCATCATACACCATCTTACAGCATCCTACAGCATCTTATGGCAGCCTCCAGCAGCTATAGCAGGCTACAGCATCTTACAGAAGCTAACAGCATTCTACAGCAGCTTACAGCCTCATACAGCATCTTACAGCATCATACAGCATCTTACAGCATCATACAGCATCTTACAGCATCATACAGCATCCTACAGCATCCTACAGCATCCTACAGCATCTGACAGCATCATACAGCATCTTACAGCATCATACAGCATCTTACAGCATCCCACAGCATCTGACAGAATTCTAAAGCCTCTTACAGCAGCCTACAATGGGTACAGCAGGATACAGCATCCTACAGCATTCTAAAGCATCTGACAGCATCTTAGGGCAGCTTACAGCAGCTACAGCAGCCTACAGCAGCCTACAGCATCATACAACATCCTACAGCAACTGACAGCTTCCTACAGCATCATACAGCATCTTGCAGAATTCTAAAGCCTCTTACAGCAGCCTACAATGGGTACAGCAGGATACAGCATCCTACAGCATCCTACAGCATCTTACAGCAGCCAACAGGAGCCTACAGCATCTTACAGCATCCTACAGCATCCTATAGCATTCTACAGCAGCCTACACCATCTTACAGCATCCTACAGTATCCTAAAACAGCTACGGTGCAACAGCTACAGCAGCTACAGCATCATACAGCAGCTACGGTGCAACAGCTACAGCAGCCTCCAGCAGCTACAGCTTCCTACAGAAGCTACAGCAGCTACAGCAGCTACAGTATCCTACGGCATCTTACAGCAGTCTACAGCAGCTACAACATCCTACAGCATCCTACAGCATCTTACAGCATCCTACAGCGTTTTACAGCATCCTCCAGCATCGTAAGGTAGCCTACAGCAGTTACAGCCTCCTCCAGCATCGCAAAGTAGCCTACAGCAGCTACAGCATACTACAGCAACTACAGTATCCTACGGCATCTTACAGCATCCTACAGCAGCCTACAGCAGCTACAACATCCTACAGCACCTTACACCATCTTACAGTAGCCTACAGCATCCTCCAGCTGCTACTGCAGCTAGCATCCTACAGGCCTCATCCCTTTTGGCCACACTTGCTGGTTATTCCCTGCTGACACTGCACTTGGCTCAGGTTTTTAAATTAAGACCCTTGACATCAGATGAGATACGCTCCTCGGCCGATCAATACCGTACAGACCATTCAGAGTTACGGTGGTTCAGGGCAAACCACACGTAAACCCCGTCACCAAGTTTACTTTAAATTAAAATTGATCAAAACCAGGAGAAAAACAATGAATACCCACACAGTTCCAATGTTTGTGCTGTGTGTGTGTGTGTGTGTGGTTGTGCGTGTGTGTGTGTCTGTGTGTGTGTGTGTGTGCGTGTGTGTGGTTGTGCGTGTGTGTGTGTGTGTCTGTGTGTGTGTGTGTATGTATGTGCGTGTGTGTGTGCAGTATGCCGTTCGAAACAATGGCCCCGGTTGCAATGATCCCGAGGTATTGTCTTCACCCCTGTCTGAAACTACGCCGACAATTGAACAAGAATCAATTGTGACGGAATGAACCACACACACACATACACACACACACACACACACACACACTCACACACACACGTACACACACACACACAAACACACACACGCACATGCGCGCAAGCAGCCATTGATTCATTACCAACATTCAATGATTATTTCCTTCCTGTCTTCATCGGGAGCCTTTTTTTTTCCTGGTCAGATCTTCTTTTTTTTTTTTTTCAACCAATAATTCTTCCCGCTATTGCTTCGCCCCCTATCTCTGGGCTCGTGGGCTCCACTCGATCAATTCATCAATTGAAGAGCTTGCATGGCGCGGTTGGTGTCCTTAGGTGGAGTTTAATCACTGCGACGCCCTGATTTAATTTCACATTCTGAATTTCCCCCAAGGGATCAATAAATAAGTCCTATCTTATCTTATCTGATTTCATCTCATCTTATACACGGGTCCAGAGGGCAGCGCCATAGCTGTAATATTTTGTGATATTTTGACATTTATCAGGGATGTAGTGGCATTTAAACTTCCCTATGTTTGGCCACTGGCGTGGGCTACCAGCGCTCTCCAGCGCCTTCCATTGATTCTAATTCTGCTTCATTAATTATACTCACTTGTTGATGGGATTGATTGACAGCTGTTAATACTCTGTTTCTTGCATTGTGGTGAAATGTGTGTTGTATGGGTTCTTAACTGATCAGTTATATAAAGCCTTATGCAAACCAAAATATCCGTACATAAAGGTTCCAACTAAATGGCATCTAATTAATATAAAAACAAAGCGAAAACAATAAGTAGAACGTAGAACGGTGAGAAACTGAAGCCTTATTACCTTGCTGGTACCTGTGCTGACTTAAGTGCTGAAGCTACAGGTGTCCACTAGGGGCAGCATGACTATTTTCTACATAAACAAAACTGGCTCTTATGGTGGACGCATTTTCTTTCAAACTTTTGGTGATTTTTTTGAATTTCATCTCAAATCTGCGAGTTCTCTCAGGCAGTGATTCTCAAAGTGTCCAGGGAGTGCCCAGGGGTTCGTGGCACTCAGCCAGGCGGTCCATGATAGGTGTTTGGGGGTAAAAAAAAATGATCCATTTTTTTTCCTGTCCAAACACAGCCTGGGTTTTATGCAATATAGAGTAAATATGTATATAATGAGCTCCTTTTAGACAAACAAATCCCGCCATGTGCACCTCCTTGACATCGTGCATGCTCCTGCCTCTACTCTACGTTTCTATTCATTAGTGTCTGATATTTTGTGTAGTTGCGATGTTAATTGAATTGAATACATTGTTTTTATATTCTGTATTATGAAATGGTGCAATACAAATATTTCTAATACATTTCCCTTGAATGTTTTTCAACACGTAGTAGTCCAATAAATAGGCCTAATATCATATTATTTTTTGGGATATGTGAGGGGGTCCTCGATGTTTTTTCTCTCATATAAGGGGTCCTTGGATGAAATAAATCCTCTCCTCAGGGACTAATGCCATAGCATCTAAATGAGTCTAAATATGTATCTTCCACAGGAGTCGGCCAATCTTGAAACATGTGTAGACTTTGTAGTGCCATTTTATCTCAAACAAACAAACAAACAGAAATAACCATAATATGAGGAGGGCCGCGGCCGCCAGCATGACAAACACTGCAATCGGTGGCTTTGGTGACTCAAATAGAGCGGCAGGAGATGAAAGCCGACAACGAGCCCACATCTTAACATCAACAACAAGTATCCACCTGAGACCTGACTCTCTCTGAAAGTAATTAAAACAGAAGTTAAGACTCGGTTACACCGAGTCCCACCGGGACACGTTTTCCAGGAGATTCCGGTATAGATTTAGAAAATGCAAATGCCGTGTTGGTTGAAACCGCTCGCTGCGTGGCCGTGCCTTCTTGGGGCGGAAAATGTCATGACATCATTTAGAGAGCAGCTGGAAATGGATCGACGGATCTGACGCTCTCCTGCATCACTGCAGTCACTCTCGGCAAGGTGCCTCGTGAGAGAGCGGTTGTTTTATTTGATCTCGACTAACCTAACGACGTTAGTATCGTATCGTAAGCGGCATAAGTACGAGGAACAGCGGCGTTTATTTTGCCTTGGTAACACGCAGAGGCTGTGCGCAGCAGACGCCCATCGTTCACGCGCCTTCACCCCAACATGTCCGACACGTAGGTCCACATTCACCCTCGCTGGCCTCCCGTGTAAAGTGCCGTGTGGCCAGTAGTGTCGCTCCACTGACAGCCACGGTGTGATAGGTGACTTGCGAGGAGTCACAGCGCCTCGACCCGCTTTGATGAGCCGCAGAATGACTGCTGAGGGACAGCGCGGACGGAGGGAGGCGGTGACCCGGCCGGCTGCTCCGACACATAAAATGCCGTGGCAGAATTATGAGTGCAGCTAGCGGCCAATTATGGTACGGCGAGACAGAGGGTGTGCTGGGAACCTCAGCCCTAATAATGGCCTGGACAGTGGTCTGTAGCTTTTTGATTTGTCATAAAAATGTCACATTTTCGGCAAAAATAGCAAAGTGGAAAAATAGTTGAGACCGGATGGACCTTTGCTATCGGAAAAGAGCATAGAAAAGTCAAACATAAAAAACAAGTGATGTGGGCCACATAGGCCTGGCAAGAGAAGCATAAATGGTCATTTTTTGATCCACTATGAGAGAGAAAGCCATATCACAGACTGGTCAGAGCAACATAAACCGGCTGCTGATTAGGGAATTTGCTGGAGACCTGGACATGATGAGAGCAGTTACAAACTAATACTTACCTGAAAAATGTTGCCAGGCAACGGCAGGTGCCAGAGCAGGATCTGTGGCTTCTACTGCAGGTTGCATGAGGAAACTGAAACTGATATTTAACTGCGCCCTAACATTTCTCTACCAACAAGATAACAGTTTATCCAGTATCGTTATTAGGTGCATTGCTTAACATACATAAATTGTGAATCAAACATACACACACGCACACACAGGCACACACACACACACACACACACACACACACACACACACACACACACACACACACACACACACACACACACACACACACACACACACACACATCCAACTGAAAGCAAGGTTTTTCCTGCAGCAGGTGAAAACTTGCTGATGCCACACAGTTGTTTCTCCTCTCTAAGGCCCGGGACAGATGGCGGCATATTTTCTGCTGAATTCCCTCCGTCGCAGCCCTCTGATACCTCCCCCATAATCACCCCTTCTTAACCCGATGCAGCCAGCCTTCAAACTGCCTCGGCGGAGGGATGGATCCCTCACTAGCATAATGCAGGAATCGCTGATTACATCGTTTAACTGCTCCCCGCCCCTCTCCCCGACACATCTTTGTGCATCATTTTTGTGTAGGATCTCAAACTGGACCGGCCTTCGTCTATACATACAATGTGTAAATGATTGAATGAGTTATTAATCCACTTAGGGGTGGAGCGTGTGCAATGTTTCCAGACTACAATCTTTCCCCCGGATGTAGTCATGTCATCCTGGTACTTTTCGCATACTATTTGAAGCACGCCATGGTTTCAAAATATCCCCAAAACATTCACATACTAATTTGGCATTCTATATAGTAAGCTGGGATGCAAGAGAGGGACGGTCGTGTACATTACAGTCTTATATGGAAAAACACCACAATCACAATCAGAATGAGTTTGTTTTTTTCCCACCGGGTACATGCAGTCAGCCATGCAGATCAGAGAGAGATGGAGCTGATTTTTGGACTGTTTATCTTTATGATAGACAGACAGACAGACAGACAGACAGACAGACAGACAGACAGACAGACAGATAGATAGATAGATAGATAGATAGATAGATAGATAGAAAACCAAATATAAGTGTCAATATCTGGGGTAAAGTGACATATACAATAAACCCCACAGTTAACTCCACACAATGGATAATGGAAACTAAACCAGAAATTTTGAAAATGTAGGCAATTTAAACCTGAAATATATAAAACATAACAATAAATTACAAAATAATGATTAATTATTAATAAGGATTTGTTGAGTTATTCTGACTTGGCTCCTGGATGCATCACAGCCTCGAAATGTGTGTTTGTGTGTGTGTGTGTGTGTGTGTGTGTGTGCGCGCGCGCGTTCACTGGTGTAATCACTATTTAAAATGTAACTTTAATGACATCATTTATTGAGGTGAAGCCTAGATAAAGTAAATGTTGTTGATAACGCTGCAGTCCTTGATAATAGTGCGTGCGGCCGAGTAACTTCTGATTTGCAGGTAAAACATCAATTCTCACTCAGAGTGGCCATGAATATTTTCGTCATATTTGCATCTTGACACCGTTGAAGCTAAATGATCCGTTGTTGAAAGAAGCCAAGAAAGCATTTGCGGGTAAGCAAACAACTCATTGGGTGAAAGAGTGGGCACGGAAAGTTCCGCTGCAGGGTCATACATGCACACAATAAGATGGGAAAACACCTTAAAAGTATTTCTTATATTAATTTTATATATATATATGTGTGTGTGTGTGTGTGTGTGTGTGTGTGTGTGTGTGTGTGTGTGTGTGTGCGTGCGTGCGTGCGTGCGCACAACTCAGTCACCCAGTGTTAAATCCCAGCTGATTTAAGGGAGCCGGGAAGACCTTGCCGGTGGTGGTGGTGATGGTGATGGTGGTGGTGATGGTGGTGGTGGTGGTGATGGTGGTGGTGGTGGTGATGATGGTGGTGATGGGGATGGTGGTGGTGGTGATGGTGGTGGTGATGGGGATGGTGGTGGTGGTGATGGTGGTGGTGATGGGGATGGTGGTGGTGATGGGGATGGTGGTGGTGGTGATGGTGGTGGTGATGGGGATGGTGGTGGTGGTGGTGATGATGGTGGTGATGGTGATGGTGGTGGTGATGGTGGTGGTGGTGGTGGTGATGATGGTGGTGATGGGGATGGTGGTGGTGGTGGTGATGATGGTGGTGATGGGGGTGGTGGTGGTGGTGATGGTGGTGGTGGGGGTTTAATCACTTGATAGAGTCTCGCTTCGTGGGCTCCCACTCGGCGTCACGTGGCCTCGTCAAAGCGAGGACGCCACGCGGACGTAAGCGGTCCTCGCGTAAGTGACACGCACACACGCACACACACACGGTCGGTGAAGTCTTGAAGGACAAATGACAAAGGAAGGTCAACACAGGGTGAGAAGGTGGAGGGCGACAAAAACACCCCCGCCCTGTGGTGCTTTTATCTGTCAAGTCTTCGCCAAATACGGGACACCCTCCACTCCAGTTGAAACGTCGCGGCTCCGCAATTAGGACAACAAACCTCGCTCCCGTCTACTTCCGGTTTGCTCCTGTCCTTCCATTTCCTACAAAGTTCAAACTCCTCGGCGCGGGAGAGACTCCCGTTCTGTTGTAACTTCGCAGCCCGACAGAGCGACAGAGCGACATACCGAGGCCTGCCCCGGTATCGCTTTGGGCAGTGTCCTGCCAGACACTCCCGGGGCGACGTTTATGATTCCCCCCCCACCTCCACCTGAAAGGTGCAGCTTACGTGAAAAATTGAAACCTGGCGTATCACCTGAGATTATCTTGGTGAGGAAAAAACCCCCTTTCTAGAAATATGATTTACTTTCTCATCCAAACCACTGCCCTGCGTTGGGAGCGATGCATTTCAGACAATGCCTTTAACGCTAGGAGCATACAGCCACCTGGTGGACAGGCCCACATATCAACACTAGTATTAATAATTATTATTTCTACAAATGGCATCTCTCTTAAGAGGCAGTCTCTCTCTCTCTCTTTTTTTTTTTTATTATAAAAAATAAATTAAATCCCACAGTAATTAAAGACAAAAACAGTCACATCAACACCACAATGTTTACTTTATCACAGTGACAACAGCAAAACAAAGCTTTTTTTTTTGTTTCCCTTTTTTTTTTTTTTTTTTAAATAAGCTTCCACAGCAACTTGGCTTCAACAATGAAGCTTATACACAATTCACTTTGGAACACGTGCGGAATCGAAGACTTGTTCTTCGACGGATCAAAACCGGGAACTAAAATCAATGAAGGACAATCGGACGTCAACTTTCATGAGGGGCAAAGAAAACAAAACAAAACAAACAACAACAAAAAAAAAAAAAAAGAAATCATCAACGAGTTGCTTTTGCTGCGGACACGGGAAGGCGGTGCCATCGGCGCTCTCATTCAGTCGTGTCCACCCTTGCGCCCGTCTCCGTTGGCCACCACCCGGCGTTTGTGCTCCTCCGTTTGGCTCTTGAACACGTTGGCTCTGTAGAAGTGCAGCTCTCGGATGCTCTCCTGAATGTCGTCCAGGGCCCTGGGAGGGACGACACCACGCGGTGAGCTTTTCGACACGATGCGAAACGATCTTAAGAAAGGTGCATGTTTTTTGAGTTAGTTTCGGAGCCAATAGCTGCCGCGGTGCACGTGGGCATGCAGATGTTGGAACAGATTAGTGAATGTGTAAATGAAATTGAAAAAAATAAAAAATAAAAAATGCGTCGGTCGAACTTGCCTGTGGGAGGCTTTCTTCTGAGGAACCAGTTTATATTGCTGTGGAAACCACCGTCTGGCACGCACACACACACACACACACACACACACACACACACACACACACACACACACACACACACACAGCTCTTGACTTCACTAAACTATCAAATAATTCTTTCACTCCTTTCGTTACATTTTACTAAATAAAAACTTTTCTTCTTCTTTATCACCACAAAAATAATAATAACAATAATAATAAGGGTGTGCAATGTTAGGCTGGGCTTAACAAATGGGTAAATAATGAGATCCATTAATGAAAAACTGGATGGAAAGGACCCATTACAAAAATAAACCACCCAACCAACAAATACATCCGGCTGTAATTTGCATCTCACAGATCTTATCATTGCGGTTACCAAGGCACCAGACTACAGGTGGAAAACAGCAGGATTTGGAAAACATTCAAATGCTCATTAACAGTGATACAATCACACCTGAACGGTGGTCAGGCTGTGTGTGCCAATTCATTTGCACAAACCCGAATGACAAACGCTCTTATTTTAACAAGCAGACAAATGAATAAAAATACTTTTTGGAAATCAATATATATACTTAAAAAAAAAAAGTCACCTGCAAAGCTCCTTGATAGTGCTGACATCGATGATCCTGTAATGCAGGTGGTGCATGAACTGCGTCATGTACTTATCCAGGAACTTCTTGTCGGCGTGCACAGAGTTTCCTGTGAGGGGGACACGACACGTTCACACACGGGGGACGAGGGACGGCCAACATCTAAAAGGAGCGGGTGTTTGAGAACAGTTTTGTAAATGAGGCCCCAAAGTATTTGTTTTTACCCTGCCTTACCGGCACTTTTAGGTTCATTTTTCTAGTTTGCTGTGTTTAGGTTCATATAGGAACATTTCCCCACCTCCTATTAATTTCTGGGTTTACTTGAATTACTTTTAGGTTTATTATTTTATTGTTTGCCAATTTATAGGTTAATATTTAATATTCGTCATTTGTTCATCACCAAATATTTAATGTTTATCTCCAGGTTCATTTTTTTTGGTTTATTACATTATGGACTACTTAGGTTTATTGCACATTTACCCATCTTCTAGTTAGTGTTTAGGTGTTTGGACATTGCCAATTTTTCAATCTAAATTGTTAGGTAATTTTTACTCTTTTTGAGTTTATATTTATTGTTTATCAACTGGGTATTTATTGGATTTTTATTTATTTATATACCCTTATCAGTCCCACAACGGGGAAATTCACAATTTCGCTGCATTTATCCTAGTATCTGATGTATCTCGGAGCAGTGGGCTGCCATGTAGAGGCGCCCGGGGAGCAGTAAGGGTGTTAAGTGTCTTGCTCAAGGAAACATCAGCACGCTACCAGGAGGAGCCTGCGATCGAACAAGGAACCTGAGCGCTTACTAGATGATGTATAGTTTCCCATTTTTCCATCCTTTTGTTAACTTCGAGGTTTATTGTGTATTGCCATTTATTTTATCCATTTGTATTCTATTGCATTATTCTCATTGCCTATTTCCGATGTAAGCTGGTATGACGCTACAATGTCCCCCGGAAATGAAGAGAGTACCTATCTATCTATCCATCCATCCAATTGCATCAAGGTTTGGCTCCTGCTCCAGCCCTACTCACCGGCCAGGGGACACTGTCCAGGTGGAGTATGCTGTCTGATGAAGGACAGGAACTCGTACTCTGCCTGCTGCAGGCTGATCCTGCTCTCCCTCACGGCCTGGGTGAGCCCCGACTGACAGGGAGGGAAAGAAAACAAGCTTACCGGAGGTTATGTTATCTTATTTGGCCGGTAAATGAAAGCATTTATCATGGCGCGGTCCGAGGAGCCGAGGATCAAACCATCAACCCTCCGACCACGCTAGACCAGACGACCACGCTATTTCCGGAGCTGCTGACCACCAGTCATTGTATGGAATTTGCCAAACTGATTCTGGCTCCCAGTTTTAGCAAGAAGAGTGCTTGGGTTTGCTTAAACCCCAACTTTACGAAAACAAACTTTATTTGAAACCTCCAAGAGAGGGGCCTGGAAAATCTGTAGCATTATAAAAACCGGAATATGGATCAACACAAGACCTCACAGCACAAATGTTAAAGGATGCTGGTCATTGCCAATAACCAAATAATCTGTGGTTGCTTTGCTTGCAGTGATACTGGAGTCGATCCAACTCCGAGGAAAAAAAGGCAATCTATTAAAGCCTGCGCGTTAGCAGTACCTAACAGCCTGTAACCCCAGCACATTTGTTTCGGGGACGGAGGTGACAATGCCCTCCTCTAACTACCGACACACAAACCTGTCCATGATGCTCTTTGCACCAGTCCGACATTCCATCCAGCAGCTCGTCAGATTGGTTGATTATCAGGTTCGGTCCCTGTCGCCAGGGGGAAAAAAAACAAACAAACGGAAACAAATCAGAGTAGAATTAGATCACCAAGGGAAGATTAAAAAAAAAAAAAAAAAAAAAGAAGAAGATGCGACATCCGATAAGATTTCTCTTTTACCTCGGCCAGAATGTTGAGGTCAGCGTCTGTGATAATGCACGCCATTTCGATGATCTGGTCCTTCTCAATATCCAACCCCGTCATCTGGGCAGCAGTGGAGGAGCAGGGGGGGGGGAATGGGTCAAAAAAGTGTCATCTTAAATGCCCTGCGGCATTGTTTATGTCTTCAATTGCACTTCAAATGCCTGCGTGTGTTTTTAGCTTTGACTTGATGTGCTCTTATCTGACGCCTCGTTTAAAGCCCTTGGAACTGGACGTTTGTGTATGAAATGTGCTGCACAACTACATGGGCCTAGGCCACTGCGCGATGTCGATTGAAAATAATAGTAATCCCATGCTCAGCTTTTCTTTGAAGAAACACGGTTTAGCAACGAAAAATATCACCAACAAGCGCCGATCGAAATCGTTAAATACCTTCAGAGCTGCCTGTTGGAGGTCTCTGCTGCTGGGTGACGGTATGTCCGCAAGAAACTAGCTACGCTGCCATGCACCTCAAGGCATTCTTGATGGGAAAGGCGGACCCCGCCACCAACGATGACACCACATTTATTCACTTACCTTCTTACTTACTTTATTTTTAAGGCAAAACAATCGCACGTATTTCCCCAAGTAACTTTACCTCCAGGTCCACCCACACCATCCTCTGGGGCATGGCGTCTGCCGGCTCCGATCTGGCGGACGACATACTGCCGCTGAGCCGGGGAGCAGGAATCCGTAACCCGGCGAAGTCCGGCCCTTTCGCGGCGACGGGGAACTGAATTCGCGCAGCGGGCTTAGGTCTCTGTAAAACAGGAGTTCGACAACGTGAATGGCGGAGGGCTCTGGGGGACGCCGGACACCGCCTTGCGCAGAGAAAGCGTGAAGTACCGAAGGAAGCCCAGGACGAAGGCAGCCAGCATGCCGGCATCTCTGTGCCGGTTTCCGATCCCGAGTGCCGCGAAGATAACGCGTCATCGTCGACGTACAGCCAATTGCAGAGGCGGAGAGCTGCAGTTCCAGACGCGAACTCCTCGTTGGCCGCTGCCGTATGTCGCCGCTATGCGTCTGCGCGTCCGCCATATTGGAGCGGGCAAGATCCCGCCAATATAAACAAATACAACGTGTGTGGAGAGACGCAGGCTTCTCCACCAAATCCACTGTGACGCGCATAACTCTCCACCGGTTCTCACTCAACTTGCTTTATCATACAAAACGGACACTTGAGCATGATACATGTTTTGGCTTTTTGGAATAAATGAGAAATTAAATAAATGAATTAATAAGGTGAAGAAGACCGTTCGGTTCCACGGTTAAGAGAAGAACCCCCAATCAGTTGCCAGGACAGCTGCCATTACACAAACAATGTCACAAATATTGTTCATCTCAAATACTTTATTTTCATCTTCATAAATTCACTTTAGACCCGACACATACAATACAATAGTTTAATATAATATAATATAATATAATATAATATAATATAATATAATATAATATAATATTATATTATATTATATAATATAATAATACAATACTATAATATAATGCTATAATAAACTATAATAATACAATACAACAGTATATTACAGTACTGTATTGTACTGTAATAGAATAATACAGTAATACAATAATACAATACTACAATAATATAATATAATAATACAATAGGGTACTACATACAATGTAGTGTGTCAACCCAATGTTCTGGGGAACAAAAATCGTCTTGCTTGTTTTATTAATGAATTGATATAATTACTAATACAATGCCAACTAACCAGGCGGCTTTATAACAATATATTCGATATAGAAATCTACATTTTTGAAGAAGCTCACAAAAGCTGAATTTCCAAATAACTTCCACTTGATCGGAGCCTGAACGTCCCGGAGCAGGTTATGGCTGTTCAGAAGGTTGATGTTTGAGCATATAGGTGATTATATCTGCCCCCAGTAACTGAATTCAATTCCAAACATTACATTAAATGTTTATAACAAACATCATCATTCTCATGAAAATCGGTTCACAGTTAAGCGCGTTACAGTTGCGCTTCGGTTCTAGACCCACCGTTTTAGACAAACGCATACGCGCAGCGTAGCGTGTGGCGGTTTGACGTCTGCGTCTTTGGTCGTCATACTGGGGAGGGCACGACCTGCCAGTAAACAAACGATACTGGTTATTTTTTGGAACTAAATTCAGTTACTGGGGGCAGATACAACCACCTATATGCTGAAACATAAACCTTCTGAACAGCCACGACCAACTGCATGCTACATGTAGTGGAGCAGTGCATTGCACTGCTGCCTCACAGCAAGAAGGTCCTGGCTTTGATTCCCGCCTGGGGCGCTGTTGGCACCTTGCTCCGGGGGGTTATCTCCCAATTAGGAGCCTTTCTGGGTGGGGTTTGCGTGTTCTCCCCGTGCTCACATGGGGTTTCCTCCACCTCACGTCAGTAAGGACCCCCCTCAAAAACATGCACCCATCATCGTCTGACCAGCGATGGACATTTGGAACCAGGTCGACGAACGCCGCCCACTGCTCCTGGCTGCCCCCCTGGAGGAAGGACAAGCCAGGATGGGTCAAATGCAGAGGCCACAGTTCACCAGCCACCATCCAAAGTGTGTGTGTGTGTGTGTGTGTGTGTGTGTGTGTGTGTGTGTGTGTGTGTGTGTGTGTGTGTGTGTGTGTCCATGTGTTGTCATGCGGTGTGTGACAAGTAAAGATTCTTCTTCTAGTATACACTGTACTAGACAGACAATATGTTTTACTCGTCTGTCTCCGCGAATGATTGCACCAACTCTAACAAGATAAATTCCAGAGACACATTAAAAAATGCAAATCTGGCCGAATTAAAACGATTTTCACTCTGAATCGGACGGATAGAATAGAACAGAATAGAATGTGATATCATATGATAGGGTAGGATAGACTAGGATAGAATAGAACAGAATATAATATAATATAATATAATATAATATAATATAATATAATATAATATAATAGGGTAGGATAGACTCGGATAGAATAGAATAGAATATTTTTTTATTTCTTTGCTGTACCTGTGTCCTCAGTCTTACTGATGTCGGTACAAAGCTGTTCAGGGACCTCTTCAGTTTTACAAACTTCAACCTTGTAAAGCCCCCACATCCGTCGTCCAGTCATACTTTTAAGGATGTGTTGGGAATCCATTGTGCACTCTCCACTGTGGCCCTCATGTAGCTCATTGATGGTGCACGGCTATCTGCGATGGTTTGACTACTCCGTGCAGCTGCATTTCCCAGGTGTTGTGGAAGTGTTAGAGTAACATGGAAGTTGTGTAGAGAGTTTGTCTTCGTATGAACCTTGTTAGTAGCTTCTGTGGAGAACAACAATTTTTTAATTTTTTTTCCCCAGTCCCACCTGACGTGTCTATGGTCCTACTACTACTTCTACTCTCAAATCTTTATTACAAAATATGAGGCATGTTCAAGGGTCCAATCAAAAATCATTTTCATTATTTATTTATTTATTATTAATAATTCATTTCATTGCTAAAGGATATGGATAATACATGATATTGTTGGAGGCAATTTACCAGGATTATTTATCACACAAAACGCTATCAAATGTATTTATTAACGGTGACCTTAATTGCTTTGTCGCTTTAACCGAATCTAATGACAACGGCTGGATGTTCTGACGTTTTCTCAGAATAAAAAAAAAGCAAACTCACAGCAACCCTAAAATGTCAGTGTCCAGACATTAAAATGGTGACGGGTGGTTTTAATATCACTTCGGCTTTGACCTTTAACGATAGTCCCTTTAAAATATAAATACGGTATCCCCGGTACGGAGTGACTCTGAGAGGAGCCGGGGTTTGAGTAATCTTTTAATATTGTGAGGATTGGGCAGCTTAGTTTAGCCTTAAGAACGGATTCTGTCAGGTCTCTCTCTGTCAGGGGTGAGTTTACATAAATGCCGCTTTGGAGTAGAAAAGCAAGTCGTGTAGCAGGCAGATATGGAAGTATTTGCCCGTGTCTGGGAAAGGGAGGAAAGCCTCCATATTTTGTTGACATCAGCATCTGCAGCCGACGATGTGCTGAGCTGCTGCTGACAGGGATCTGTGGTATTGGCACTCTGTCACTTGACCAAACTGCCGCGGGCTTTAATCTTCCGCTTGTTTGCAAATAAAAAAAACAACGACTCCTTTTAATGCGTCTTTTCTGACGGACAAACTCTTGGATTTGGTTTTAAATGATCCTTATTTATTTAGCATCGTTTGAGTTTGGGAGTACAGGCTCTGCTGCTCATCACTCTCGGCGGCGCGGTGTACAGAAAACAAAGGCATGATTGAAGGGGACCGAATGTGCAAAACTCACCTTTTCAGTGGTAGTGCACATACTGTGCATTTGGGTTTCTGATGCGCCTGCCAACACACAAACAGTGAAATGAGACAACCCAGTCTCCATTTATTGTGAGCTGTCCGTTTCAGAAAACATGTCCTAAAACGAGCCGTTCTGCATTAGAATTAGAAGCGCCCTCCAGCTGAGTAACTCTACCCACACCTGGAGCACGACCGGACCCGCTAACACCAATGCTGAGAGCTAATCACGGGAAATGCTCTGTTGGCTGCAGAGACCAGCACAAATCTTTTAAAAGAAAGAGGAATTAATACCAACTGTATGTGACAAAACTGCAGACTATGGAAATGTAAATATTTCAAAATGTATTCTGCTGTGTGTGTGCGTGTGTGTGTGTGTGCGCGCGTGTGTCCACGTTAGGTTGACTGTGCTGTAGGCTGCGGTGCTCGATCCACTCAGTGTTTTTCCAAACAAAACTGTAGATGTACTTATTTAATTTATTTTATTTTAGTTTCCGACGTTTCTGTAATTGCATGGAGCAAAAAAAGCCCCAAGCCTTGCAGTGTCCCTCGCTGCCCCAAGCTCAGCCCTGAAAGTTGAAAGTTGGAACAAACTTTTAAATGAGGCCTTATAGATCGAATGTGAGTGAAGATTCAGTGACTGAATAGTTTATTTCTCGTCGCAAATTTGTTCGGGAACAAATTTTGGTGGACTGCTATGGTAAAGTAGGTAAAAGTTACGGACTAAATACAACGCTACCTGGAAGCCATGCACAAACGCCATTTGCTCACAGAGCCCAGAACTTGTGCTCAAACCGCATTGGCACACAGAAACTCTGGGCCTCGGGAGGATGGCTCCACCCACTGAATCAGCCCGTTTTCAGACGGGGTGGATTGGACGCATGTTAGAATGGCTCCAATGCATAATCTGAGTGGTATTTTCAGCCTAAAACTTAAAACATGTTTTGGGGACCTCAGAGACCTCTATTAAGTTGCTGAAAAGGAGCATAATAGTTGCACTTTAATGATCGAGAAATATTGGAGTGAAGAGCGCAAGTCCCTCCATCAGATAGAAGAGTGGAGCCTAATAGGTGGATGCAGAGGAGGTGGAGGGAGCGCAGCAACACGGCGAGCAAAGCAGGAAGCAAAGCAGGTACAGTAGGCAAGGGGGATTGGCTGCTTAAATAGCACAGCCCATAAGGGCGTGGAAGCGTGTGGCGCAGTCGAGTTGTCTGACAGAACTAAGATGTAGATACAATGCACTTGGTTTATTTAAATGAGCCGCCATAATATATCAGCAGAGGACTGTGTGAAACATCTATTCTGTCTCTGGGCTACCACCATTGGACGACAATGCAGTAGATCCACAGCACCACATATTTAATGTGCATTATGCTCCAAGCTTTCTGTGACTTTTTATTGCTTTCCGTATATTTATTTGTGCATTTTTGAAACATTAGGCTTAATTACTTAAACACTAGGTTTAATTGTTGGTACTCTAGATCATCACTTCATATGCAAGACATGTCGGATGCCATATTTTGACTGTTGTTAAAATGGATGCGGCTATTATTACTAGACATCATTTTTTTATTAGTGATGCTGAAATGCTGCAACTTATACTTACTGTATAAGACTGACTGACACCTGCCATATTGGGCTCACTACAGCCACTAGTTAACACAGTGATACTTCATGTTCCCTCGTGTAGATAGTGTGTGTACATATGTGTTATTTCTTATTTCATTTTTACTATCTCTTTCTCAGCTGCCCCCCTTTTTTCTTTTTGTTTGCTGCTGCTGTAATGCCTCAGTTTCCCTCCAGTGATTATTTGTGTCCCCCGGATGCGTTGGCGCAGCGTACAGGCGCGGTGCAGTAAGTGCTGTTTCCTATTAAATCCATGTTAATCCACTGCTGCGGCTACACCGGCCACGTCATTGCTACGCGAGCCTTTCCCACACCAACATGGGATACATCAAACTACAGAGAAATGTGTTTGTAAAGAGTGCAATCGATGTGAAAGTGTTGAGTGTGAGTCTGCATTGTACCACGGACCTCGAGCTGCTGTCGGATTTGCTTATTGAGCAAGATTTTAAATACATTTTTAATACATAGAACAAACACATATGCAATACACACACACACACACACACACACACACACACACACACACACACACACACACACACACACACACACACACACACACACACACACACACACACACACACACACACACACACACACCTTTTAACTGGATAACTGAAAGACTTTGTTTAATTTAAAGTGTATTCAGAGATATATTATATTGTGAGACAGTCTAAACAAGATCAACATGTTGTAATGTAATTTTTAAACAACTAAAAATCAAAAACCACAAAGATTGCTTCATATTTGCTTTTCCGATAAAAGCATCGGTGGCATTTCAGACATGAAACTTATCACCAAAGCGTGTGTTAAAAACCCTTTTAAATCGCTGTTGTTTGGTAATAGTCCTCCTCCCTCATCCCACGCTTCCCCACGTGGAGCCGCTCCGCGCCGCGCCCGAACGCGCCTGCTGTGCGTCCGGCTTTATCCTATTCTCTCTCTCTCCGTGTGCAGCATTGAACAAGCGTGACTGAAAAGGGAAGAATCACGCCTCTAAACACAAAGCTGTTCAAAATATATATATATATATATGTATTTCGAAGCAAACAGCCTTAGAATCATTTTATTCTAAGGCTGTTTGCTTCTTCCTGCGCCACTGGATGACGCCAAAGCGTTTCGCGGCGCGGCGCGACTCTCAGCGTCTTCCACTTCTATTATCTTTCCTTTTGTGTCCCAACTCCCAAAATCTTAGAGCCTGAATGTAATTCCCTCATGAGTGTAATCAATCCCCAAAGGCAGTTTGTTTAGGGGATTATAATGTAATCTTGTAATATTGATAATTGTTTATTAATATACATACTATTAATATACTCTTTCACAGTTTTTGTTCTTTTTCCCCCCTAATGTTTGAAAGGGTTTTGGATACACAAGGGTGATGGCACTGGACAGCACAACACAAAACAAAACAAGAAGCTACTCCTCACTCCGTTAATCCAAGTGGCTGTAAATTGTAAATGAAATTAATTACGCTCTTGTGTTGTGATTTTGCAAGAATGCAAAATCTGGTTTCTATAGGTTTTTATTTTTAATATCTGCATTATGTACGTTCCCATTTTGGAAGAACATGTGAAGTTTTATTGCAGTCCATTCCTTTTATTCTCTTTTATCCCTGCCCTCTGTGCAGCACTTGGGAGCAAAATTGTTTTTCTCATTCTAAAGTGCACTATGAATCAATAAATAAAGAAATAATATTGATTGATTGAAATAATAAAACAATATAATAAAAGATTAAATGTAAAACAGGCTGCGGGATATTCATGTGTTTGAATTTTCACTTGACAGTCATCATATATCATTTATATATAATATATAATATTACTGCACGTGTGTTTGTGTGTGTGTGTGTGTGTGTGTGTGTGTGTGTGTGTGTGTTTGTGTGTGTGTGTGTGCCTGCGTGTGTCTTCCTTACGCCTCAGGCACACTATCACTGCAACACAACAACTTGGTTTCAATTTACACAGATCACCGCCTGCGGGAGGGGGTCCACTAAAAGTAATTGCCTACGTCCCGGGAGGAGGAGCGTGAGGGTGAGATTGTTAAAAGAGATTCTTTCTTTTAACTTCCTGCGAACTTGGTTAAGCGTTGAAAAAAAACCCTCTAGTTTGTACCCCAATTTTGTAATACACCATAGACAGCTCCATTGGCGAACTAAATATATTTTAACTTGTCTTTATTGTATATTTTCATATTTTTCCATAAATTGCTATTTTATTCTTTTAATTTTTCTTCAATTGGCTGGACCCTTATGGTTATTGTTCGGGTGAAAAAGTATCTGAATTTTGAAGCCTAAAACTATCTGAAACACCAACTTCGGCACAACACATAAACACAGTCTTGTTTGAACCGCGCTGTCGCAAACACCTTGCGGTTGAAGTTTCATCCAAATCGATCCATATATGGAGCAGATATTAACGAAAAACCAAACAAATTTAGATCTATGTTACAGAGAGGAGCCAATGCGTTTGATGCCGAAATATGTCCAACCCGGCTCAAACTATCTGGAAGACATACTTCGGCATAGCCTACCAACATGGTTGAGGTGTCATTTAAACCGGTATGTCACAAGGATCTGCTGGTTTGGATTTCATCCAAATCGATCCACAAATGGAGCAGATGTTAGTGAAAAAACGAACAACTTTGACCCTAAATATTCATTTGGTCTTGGTGAACTGACACGTCACAAGTCTCCAAGTCTCGTTCTAAGATGAACAAGATGAGATTCACAGTAAGACGCTTTACAATGTCATCATATTATTTACTATAAATGTACAGAGTCCGATTGAGAATGTCCAGTGGGACTGTGTCCAGTGTGCGGCGTGGACTGGGTCACTCTGTTGTGTTCCAACGTTACCAAACTATCGATTTACGTGTGTATTTATATAGCTTCCTACCTGGTAGATGTGAGTAGATCTGTTTGAATGATATTTAAAATCTGTGGTCCATATTACTTTGCCGGATTAAAGAAAAATAGAATAAAAAGTAGTCCTTCAAAATTTGTCTGCGCGTCACAAGCCCAACCAATGAGCGTCAGGTGTGGCTGCTCAAACCATTCCATCCACACACGACATAATCAGAGTAAAAAACTCAGCTTTTCAAAAAATGTACGTAAAACTCAACAAATGAACTACGTTCCCGATATGCCACGCGTCACTGAGAGTGCAGCTCTATTTCCACAGACAACAGGGTGAGTTATAACAATGAGAAGTTGTTGTTTACAGGCAAACATTGACGGTCGTTTTTAAGACAGGAGGGTTGCGCTTGTGTGGACCGCACATCGGTCTTTATTTATTATTATTATTATTATTATTATTATTATTGTTATTGTTATTATTGATATTATTATTATTATTATTTATTATTATTATTATTATTATTATTATTATTATTATTATCGTTATTATTATTATTACTATTTATTATTAGGGGTCCAGCACAATAAAATTGTTATTGCACTGTTTTTTTTTTTTTTTCATCCCAACGTTTTTTCGAGCTGAAAGTATCTTAAACATGACAACGGCAGAATGCACAGATATGGTTGAGATCTTGTTAGCACCGGGACATAACAGATGTCTTGTTGTTCAAGTTTGATCCATATTGATCTACATTTGAAGCAGAAATTTGTGAAAAACTGTCGTAATTTCATTCTTTTCAGGCGCGAGCTGCTTTGTGACATCATCAGCCAAAGTTATACAAGTTTAAGCTTCGCCTCTTGGAAGTCATTCCCCTCCAGCCCCCTGTGAGTGTGACACCTAGACAGACACCTTGAGCCGGTGCTGCGTTTAAAGGAAACTTGGAAAACTATAACTCGTGATGCGTTTTACAAAATGTGACACGAACAGCCAATGGTACAGAGCAGAGAAACAACCATGTGACATAAACAGCCAATCGTACAAGCAGGAGCGCCGGCGAGAGCGTCCGCTCTCTCCCCGGTCGACCAGTGCGCAGTGGGGATGAGGCCGCCCAGAGCTGACACGCAGTTCTTCCTCAAACTCCAATTTGAGCTCAAACTCGCACTCCCCCCAACACGAATCTGGCGCAGCCCCCATCCCCGCAAAAGGAGCCATTAAAGAAAGAATCCGTCTATCTATCTATCTATCTATCTATCTATCTATCTATCTATCCATCTATCTATCCATCTATCTATCTATCTATCTATCTATCTATCTATCTATCTATCTATCTATCTATCTATCTATCTATCTATCTATCTATCTATCTATCTATCTATCTATCTATCTATCTATCTATCTATCTATCTATCCATCTATCTATCTATCTATCTATCTTAACATATTACACCCAATCTCCACTTTTCGGGTCCTCAGGCAGGTGCCTTTCAAAGGTTTCTGAGAGTTGACAAACACCAGGTCCCTTTTTCGTTCCGAGGTGGGTTAAATTGGTCTGTGAATTGCTCTGGGCCAGAATGAAACAAAGCTGTAAATGTCTCTGTCTTTCAAATTAATTAGCAGAAAGAGGGAAAAGCCGGGTTCAGAAAAAAACCCAAAAAACTCTGGGATTTTGAGTCAACCGCGAGGATCTTCTCGTGAGTGTAATCCCAGAGGTGTTGAGCTGACGAGCGGAACCAGCTGGACCGAGTGTGTTCCTGCAGCAGAGGAGGCTATAGTTTCAGGGCCACAGTCCTGGGACCACATTTCTCAAACCCTAGTTTTTCATGACAGCCAAGGTGAACCAAGGACAGCATTTTAAAGGACACATGGAAAGGATGGACTACACCCTAACCATCTCTAACCTTATACCTGAACTTAACCATCTCTAACCTTATACCTGAACTTAACCATCTCTAACCTTATACCTGAACTTAACCATCTCTAACCTTATACCTGAACTTAACCATCTCCAACCTTATACCTGAACTTAACCATCTCTAACCTTATACCTGAACTCAACCATCTCTAACCTTATACCTAAACTTAACCATCTCTAACCTTATACCTGAACTTAACCATCTCTAACCTTATACCTAAACTTAACCATCTCTTACCTCATACCTAAACTTAACCATCTCTAACCTTATACCTAAACTTAACCATCTCTAACCTTATACCTGAACTTAACCATCTCTAACCTTATACCTAAACTTAACCATCTCTAACCTTATACCTGAACTTAACCATCTCTAACCTTATACCTGAACTTAACCATCTCTAACCTTATACCTGAACTTAACCATCTCCAACCTTATACCTGAACTTAACCATCTCTAACCTTATACCTGAACTTAACCATCTCTAACCTTATACCTGAACTTAACCATCTCTAACCTTATACCTGAACTCAACCATCTCTAACCTTATACCTAAACTTAACCATCTCTAACCTTATACCTGAACTTAACCATCTCTAACCTTATACCTAAACTTAACCATCTCTTACCTTATACCTAAACTTAACCATCTCTAACCTTATACCTGAACTTAACCATCTCTAACCTTATACCTGAACTCAACCATCTCTAACCTTATACCTAAACTTAACCATCTCTAACCTTATACCTGAACTTAACCATCTCTAACCTTATACCTAAACTTAACCATCTCTAACCTTATACCTAAACTTAACCATCTCTAACCTTATACCTAAACTTAACCATCTCTAACCTTATACCTGAACTTAACCATCTCTAACCTTATACCTGAACTCAACCATCTCTAACCTTATACCTAAACTTAACCATCTCTAACCTTATACCTGAACTTAACCATCTCTAACCTTATACCTAAACTTAACCATCTCTAACCTTATACCTAAACTTAACCATCTCTAACCTTATACCTAAACTTAACCATCTCTAACCTTATACCTGAACTTAACCATCTCTAACCTTATACCTAAACTTAACCATCTCTAACCTTATACCTGAACTTAACCATCTCTAACCTTATACCTGAACTTAACCATCTCTAACCTTATACCTAAACTTAACCATCTCTAACCTTATACCTGAACTTAACCATCTCTAACCTTATACCTGAACTTAACCATCTCTAACCTTATACCTGAACTTAACCATCTCTAACCTTATACCTGAACTTAACCATCTATAACCTTATACCTGAACTTAACCATCTCTAACCTTATACCTGAACTTAACCATTTCTAACCTTATACCTGAACTTAACCATCTCTAACCTTATACCTGAACTTAACCATCTCTAACCTTATACCTGAACTTAACCATCTCTTACATCATACCTGAACTTAACCATCTCTAACCTTATACCTAACTTTAACCAGCTCTAACCTTATACCTAAATTTAACCATCTCTAACCTTATACCTGAACTTAACCATCTCTAACCTTATACCTGAACTTAACCATCTCTAACCTTATACCTAAACTTAACCATCTCTAACCTTATACCTGAACTTAACCATCTCTAACCTTATACCTGAACTTAACCATCTCTAACCTTATACCTGAACTTAACCATCTATAACCTTATACCTGAACTTAACCATCTCTAACCTTATACCTGAACTTAACCATTTCTAACCTTATACCTGAACTTAACCATCTCTAACCTTATACCTGAACTTAACCATCTCTAACCTTATACCTGAACTTAACCATCTCTTACATCATACCTGAACTTAACCATCTCTAACCTTATACCTAACTTTAACCAGCTCTAACCTTATACCTAAATTTAACCATCTCTAACCTTATAATTAAACTCAACCATCCCCAACCTTATTACCCAAACGTAACCATCTCTAACCTTATTCCTAAGACTATAAGTCGTTTGACAGAAAGCAGTATTCGGGTGGAATGAACTTTTAACACTAGAATTTGTTTGGTGGAAAAACTAGGGTCCTAGAAATGGGGTCCTAGAAATGGGGTCCTAGAAATGGGCTCCTCGGACTGCGTTACTGAAACTGCAGCCTCCTCTGTTGCAGGACTATATGAAATTCTGTAATTTTTCCCCTCTAGTTATTTGGCACTTTTCCATTTTTTTATTTATTCATAATTTGAACCGATTCAAGGCCTGAGCGCTCAACTAGTACAGGACGGCCTGGTTTGATGTCATGTACAATTTTAACAACACCCTATCCCAGTGTTTCCCAACATTTTCTCTTCCAGGGCACACTAATAATAATCCACACCCCTATCCTGTTAACCAGTAAAAACACCAGAAACATGTATAACTGTGCTTATTATTATGGTCTACTACTAGTGATGCAGGACTCACAAAGGATTCGTTCTCTGCCAACACATCTTTTAAATGACCCGGTAAAATAGTTGCCGTGCAAGTGTTCGACTCAAACTGAAAATAATTGCTAAGGACTAAATTAAAGTCCAATAGGCCATGGCATTTGACACAATTCAAATTGAATGTGACCGATTTACTATTTGCATCGCACCAAAATAAATAATTTTGACAGGATGAGGAGATTTTTGTGAGAACTCCATTCACAACTGAGAGCCGACCGACTCTTTTTAATCAGAGACTCGTCAAGAACCAAATCTCAAAAGAGAGTCAAGCCTCTCATCACCAGAGGAGCTGGAGCTGCTATTCTGTCCGGAACCGATGAATCAAATGAGGAGTGCAGCCGTGCGGTTTTGATCTTGCAACACAAGAGAATCATTTCCGTTCTTCTTGGGTTTTTTTTCAAGTGGAGTTTGATAAGATGGATGGATTTTTCACGGCACACCTCATGGCACAGGGTTGGACAAACACGGGCCCTAACCTGCCCGTGGAAATCAAAGCAAAAATCCAGGCTCGGAGGGGTCTCTAATTGTTCTCCCACCACGACGGCTCCCTGGAATTGGGTTCCGCCTAAATTCCAGATTTGAGCACTTAATGAGAACGACTAAAGTGCCGAGTGTTCATTATGCCTTTCCCTTTGTGTGGAGGCGATGGGAGAGAAGGGAAGTGTTTTCTATTCCCCGGGTCCTGCCCGCGTCTCGCCAACAGTGGGCAGTAAATCACTTCGGAAGCTCACGGCGCGGCTCCCGCTCTGTGCCCGTTTTGAGGCGGAATTCAGAAAGGCATAATGGGAAAAGTGATGAAACACAGAGAAAGGCTCTCATGAATTGACTGGGGGGTGGGGTGTGTGTGTGTGGGGGGGGGGGGGGGGGGGCATCTCCTCTCAGCCCCTATGGATAGTGGTGTCGGCACTCTTTAAACACAGAAACTATTCTTGTCTCTGGCAGGGACAGACTGCCGAGTTCCCGCCCGGTTCGAATGCATATTCAGAGGGAAAAGATGACATGAAGCACTTACTTACTTTGGGGGTAACTGGGAATGATTAACCGTTACTGTTTTACTTTAACAGATGTGGGAAGGACAAAGAGGAACGATGTGTTTTGTTGTTTGTCATCTGATAGTTCCTCAATGCTCCACACTGACAGTGTTTTCTTTTTCCGAACCCGGCGTCTATTCATCTTCCAGGCAAATTAAAAGAACCCGAAAACAAACAGCAAGCAAGCAATAACGGCTGCTTATTGCTTGCTCGCTGTTTGTTTTCGGGTTCTTTTCGTTTGCAGAAAGTAAAATGAAGTAGTCAATTGAACGACATTGCATCAAACGCATCAGGATGTTACTGATGTTCTAATGACTGGTTTGTACATCCAACTGTATTTGATCTAATTGTTCCCCCTACCTGCCTCCATTTAAGGGTTATGGGTGTTTCAACTTCTTTCCAGGAGTGTGTTTCTACGCTACAGTATGAGAATGTAGAATTGGTGCTGGATATAAATATACCATAAACATATTATGGTGCAGGTAATGTGTCGCGTGTAACAGCCAAAGGAGCAACGGATAAAAGGCTTCACGTTCGAGACTTGTTTTGACAAACCGAATCAAAACTGCGGCCAAGTCCCGTCACACGTCAGGTGCGGAATCACGTTCCTTCTGAGGCGGTAATGCCGAAAATACCCGCGAAAATGATTAAATATAGAGAGAAATCCCACAGCTCATCAACACCCGCTACAGTACAAACAATATACAAAATATATGCAAGATACAAAAATGGATTAACGATTGACTCAAACAATTCGAGCAGAATGTAATTGTGTTGAGATAAGATAAGATAGTACTTTATTGATGGATTGAAATTCAGGCGTCGCAGCAGCTGATTGGAGAACATGAAGTACAGAGTGAGACGATAAGCACAATATATTCACATTGTATACATTCAAAACAAATAAGAGGAGTTATAAGCAGCTCAACAGAGTAGGATGAAATAATTAAGATGTAATGACGGAACAACAAACTGCTCGCAAATACACAGTGTAGAGTCAGTGGAATGCATAATAGAATAGGATATGAAAGAGGAGGTGGGCCTTGTGTAGTGGCAGCAGTACTGGACGTCATATGAATATGAGCTTGAGACCAGAATGAGAAGAACTTTCACTCATCTCCAACACATGCTACGTACTGTATTTAAACGTTTGGTCGCCTGTTTCATTCATCGCCCTTTCTACACGGACGTATGAGGTCACGACAATGAGTCAATCCTTGGAGCATTCTGTTGGTTGGAGACTATGACCATGTAAACCTGCGGGGATCTTAAACTGTGGGCCGGGGGGCCACATCCGGCCGGCCAGACAATTTGATGTGGCCCCGCTCACAGGTTTATAATATCTTGTTAAATTACATTTACATTACATTTAGTCATTTAGCAGACGCTTTTATCCAAAGCGACTTACAATTGTTCAAACACCGACGGACGCAGCCATCAGGAGCAATTAGGGGTTAATTGTCCTGCTCAAGGACACTACAGCATGCTAGCAGGAGGAGCCTGGGATCAAACCAGCAACCTTTAGATCGCTAGACCACCAGCTCTACCTCCTGAGCTACCATCCCCATAAATCTGGCCCAGCAAATTAAAAAACGCTTAATTCATCCACACAATTACACTTGGTGTTTTCAGAATATGAAGCTGAATAAAATAGCACATGCATCCCTATTTGTAGGCCATAATAATAAGCAGTTTCGTTGTAAACGGCATAGTGGTGGTGCCATGGCGTTATTTCATTTAAAGAAAAAAAGCCCAAACCCAAACAAAAAACCCCACAAATAAACCAAAAAAAGTAGGCTGGCGTGGCATGGTGAGCCGCGCCAGCCAAATGTAACATCTCGAGACCTAAGAAACGCGAGAAACTTTTGGGAAAAACCTTTTCTCGCCAGCAGCCGTGGAAATAAAGCAAAAAAAAGAGTTTCTCCAGGAGGCTGCAGAGGAGGACACTTCTGTCGCTGTTGCACGCAACAGGTGCCGCCGTCACCGAGTCATGTGGGCAGCCCGATGAGCCATATTTAGAGTTAAAATACGGGGGAGACGGCACGCGATGACACGCGCACTCGTCAACGCGGTTTAGAAAGTGAGGGCAGTTGGGCAAAAATGATTCCTCGCAGTTGATGGACAGCATCGAGACGAACTGAGAGAGCAGCTCCCGCAGACCGCCGTGGCCAAGTTCACTGGCCCCCGTGATCGCCCCCCGTTGAAGCCATTCTCCCAAAGGTGGATCAATTTAAAAGGTTCCGATCGCCGAGGTTAACTCCCGATGGAGGTTTAGGATTAAAAAAAAGTTGACATTTATGACGGCGGCAACGCACGGGCAGCCGCGCCAGGTTGGTTGGTTCAACCGGGCTCCCATGACCAGCATGGGGGCCGCGTGGGAAAACGGCGCCGCGTGTACCACCGCACGCTCCTCAGGTGCGTGGCGGCGGGAACGTCTGCTGGACGCAGAGCATTTCTCCGGCGTTGACGGAGCTCATCCGAACTTGAAGAGCGCCGCCGCTTTTCATTAAGTCTCACACGCTGATGCGGGTTCTGTGTTCCCATCCAGTTTGAGAGCCTTTCTTCAAAATCGCAAAGTAGAATTTTAAATTCTAGGTGGCAGTGGAGAAACGGGTCCATTTTAAGTTTTCATTGTGGCCGATATTACTTTTCATCATCTTTCAGCCAAATCTCTATTCAAGGAATGTTTGGAGTGTCATCGATTTTTGCATCCCCCCCCCCCCCCATTCTGTCTGTACAGTATGGCAGGACTTTGTCTTTTTTGTTTTTTTGTCCAGATGATGAATCATTCCACAGATGTAAACATCACCTTGTGAAATGAAGTCGTTTTTTTCTCTATTTCATTGACGCTAAAAAAATTGCTTCCTATGGCTTCCAGTGTGCACAAAACTCCACTTTCCCGGATCTCTTCACGCTGCATAAACGGTGAGAGGTCTTGATGCTTCACCTCGCTGGCGAGCTGCACTTGCAAAATGTCGATAAGCACATAGTAAATTATCTAAAAGTCCCGAGGAGGAGTGCACGCCTCGTGTCTGGTCGATACAGTTTTGTTGGATAGCGTTCTCACTCAAAAACATATTATTAATGAAGGCTTTTGTTGATCTTCAACCCTACTGGAAACAAGTGAGTGGGCTACGTGTGTGCAAGCCGAATGCCTTCATTTAAAAATTTGTCTTTATTTATTTGTCTTCCGAGTTTGACATCTCTGTAAACATTAAAATATTATAACCTCTGGTATCGCGGGAGAACCTTTGATCCGAGTTGCCTCGAACTGTGTATCGGGCAAAACTCGGCGAGGGTGATGTAACTGGATCTCCTTTCTCCGTGTTGTCTCTCCCGGCGCCGCGCGTCCGCCGCGAACTGCACCAAACGTGAACTACAACAAAGAAACAACGGTTAAAACTCACCTTACAAGACGGAGAGCTCTTAGCGGAGCTCGAAGGAATCAAGTGGGATTTTGGGATTTTCAGGAAATTATACCGTGAAGCCGGCTTTACACTGAATCTGACAAACGACAACAACAAACCAGAAGTCCATTCATTTCTATGGAGGGTCGGGTTCCGTAGTGAACGCGGATATCACAATAGTTACTGGCGATTAAAGTGCTATTGAGCAAACTTTACGTCCACAAATTTATTCAGAGAGATTTGTGAGACATCACAAATCAAAATGACCCACGATGGCTTTTGACTTTGGCGACTACATAGTCGATAATCGAGATTCCAGAAAGCGCAATGTACTGCACCATCCTCTCCGGAATCGTTCCTGCTCATTAAGCCCGATGCACTTAAAACCAGGAGTGATTCACTCGGATCGGTCGCGAGGACTGTCGACAGTGCGTTTTCTCTTGCCTCACCGCCCAGCTCCATAACGACGCACGGCCAGATATGATGTTTCACTCACTTTTGAGGAGTCTTATCGGGGGATGATTTTAATTTTGAGTTCCCTATTTGTCATTTACTGACGAGGTGAGGCACTTTTCTCTCGCATCTTTGAGAGATTAATAGCCGGGGAGACGCTTTGTTGGCCGTTTCCATGGGGGGCCTTCCTTGGTGGAAAGACAAAAGATGTCTAGATTAAAGCCTGAATTAAAAACGAGAAGAAAAATAAATCTCTGGAGACCTGAGCGGAGAATTAGGAAACGGTGGAAAGTAGAGTTTGCACGACACAGCAAAATAAAGCAAGTCTCTCGCTAAGTAAGACAATTAAAAAATAAAGTGGCGAGAGGAAAAATACCTTTGCTGGTGTTGTTAAGATAATTGCTTATGTATATTTATCAATTTATCATCGGGGGCTGATGCCAGGGGGCTCCGCATGTCAACAAGGCCCAATTAGCGGCTTTACTGAACACCAGATCACGATTGAGAAATAATTTAGGGAACCGAGACACGAGCAAATTGCCCCGGTGGAACAGGGGGGTTGTTGGTCTTCGCCCTCATGCTGTTCTCCCTCAAGGATGAAAGCATGAAATGTCACCCGTTGATTTCCCTTGGACCAAAGCCTGCCTGCCCGCAACCATTCAACAATTAATTTAAAAACGCAAATATCAGAGGATAATGAATTCTGTGCCAACTCTCGTCTCCGGGGTGGATGATCTGCAGGCGGAGGCTATTTTCCGTTTTTTCACTTTTTCATTTTTATTTTTTTTAATCCTGAAAGAAAATGCAAAACAAATCACAAACAAACAAACAGGGGTTTTCTTCTCGAGGATCAGTGAAAACTGACCGCCTCAATTACGGATCACACAACCCTCGGAAATGGAGGCTGCGTCAACCTTATGTTTATTTTTCTGTTTTATTTTTCACCGAATAGAGTGAAAAATGTGAAAATGTGAAAATGTGAGCTGAATGTATTTGGTTCCAGTGTTTTCTCCCGCTTCAAGGTTGCGCGAGCGACCGCTCTTGTAAAACTGCTCTGACTCGGCTCGGAACGAACGCCCTTCTCTCTCCAACGACGCATAAAGACAAATAACGTCGTAACGACTGACAACTTCTGGGCCAAACTCCGTCTTTCGTGAGGATAAAACCTATAAATGTTGTGTATAAATATTTATGTGTGTACGTACCCTATTCTTGGTGCGCTGAACTTCTGATTCAAGCGCAAAGAGGGTTTGTTTGTGTAGAGCTCGACTCCGTCTGTCGATTGTCTGGTTCCCGGACGCGAAGCAACAAAGACCTTCTGTTGAAGAACTCGACAACATCAACAAATAAACAAAAAGAGCAAAACTTTCCTTCAATATCTTTCAAATTCCATTAGTTGTGCATCATGTAAAACATATTGTGATTATTATATGTTGAATGTGTTAAATGTGTATGTGATATATATATATATATATATATATATATATATATATAAAAATATTCTTAGATTATTATTCAGTGGGAACTGAGATGTTGAGAATATCAGCGACCCCACCACATATCATGATCAGTTGAAAAGTTTTGTCCCTGTAGTGTATGGAGAACAACAATTTGGCCAAAACAGAACACCACACACCAAGAGACTACAACAATTGACACGGACGTGTGGCTAACGCAAGATTACCGGTCCCGACTCTCAAAACTGGAATATTCCCGGCATGTCATGACAAGGGCTCCTCTCCTGTGTGTGTGTGGGGATGGGGGTTTTACCTGTTGCTCGTTGATTTGTCTAATGAGCAACAGGTGTTCAGCCACCCTGGTCCTGGGCCCAATTATCGAGACCCAAGACAGGTGTGGCTGCTGAAACCACACCACCCCCACACCACACTATGTTTCGCAGAAAATGCAAAAGGGAAAAAGAAAAAACAAAGAATGAAGTCGTGGAGATGGCGTGAACATGGACTGTACACAGGGCCGGCTCAAGCCTTTATGGAGCCCTAAGCAGAATTTGATTTGGGGACAGTGGCCACAGGGGCCCTAAGCAGGCGCTTAGTCCGCCTACTATGCCTCGGGCTGGCCCTGGCTGTACATGTTGGAATGTGAGCTTTATGCTTTGCAGCTTGGCATTTGCCGCCATGGCTGCTGTTATGTTTATGACTTGTTCCCTTTCAGTCAGCTTGGCTCCCAATTGGCTATCGCTCTTTCCCACGAGACGATTCACAGCCCGGGTCCTCGGGGTTCCCGCCACACACTATATCGGATCGCAAATGTTGTTCATGATTAATATTTTTGATTTGCGATCGGTGCGGCCAGGACGGACGTCTGAGCAGATAGGGGAAATAAAATACACTCGTAACATACCTCACACCACAGGATAATCTGGCATGATAATCTTTAGAAACACCAAAAAAAAATGACGTCTTGATTATCTTGTAGTGTGTACCCCGCTTAAGATAAGTGCTCTGACTCCCATCCTGAATTTTCCTCCAGGGACCGATGAACTTTTAACTTATCTTATTGCACGTCTGCGTCTCACTGAGGGAGGTGTTCCACGTCAAGGGGTGAGTTTATGCAAACAGCGGCCCAAAGATTCCTGACTGCCCTCCAGAATCCATGTTATTCCTTGGGCAAAATCTGGGCGCTCCTTCCATATGGTGTGTGTTTTTTTTTTTGTTTTTTTTTGTTAGAGGAACGCTGCCAAAATGACACGGATTTCAGATATGTTTGGTTACACAGATTTTTACATATTTTACCCGTTCTTTCAAGAAGCTTCAGGCAACACAACAAAACAAAACAGACAAAAGGTTTGGAAAAGAAACTTCAATCCAATGAACGGAGGGACCTTGAAATAACATTGCGGATCAACTGAAATGGAGCTGAAATTTGAGGTTTCTTTAATCAAAACACAATGTTGGCACAAAATCTTTTCATACTGTACAGCAATGTATGTTCACAACAGAACGGAAGTCCCAAAAGGTGATGCAGGATTGTCGCACGTTACACCGCAGAGAAATGTAAGCCAAACCGCTCCGGTCAGCCGCTCAGCAACATTTGCTCTGGATTAGGCTTGGGCCGATTTACGATGAAATCGTCTATCAGTGATCGACTCCATCGATCGCGATTGACATTGATAACAGGCGTTTGTTTTTAAATATCTGCCTCGAAAAATCCGAGCATTGAAACAGCGTAAGTGCAGTTTTGGAGAATGGGTCTCCCCCTCTCCGCTCAGAGCTGTCCAGTAACCACTGGTGATCGGGTCTCGCTTCCCTTCTACAGTCCCGTACAGAGACTTTGAGGGGCAGGTGCTCAAAAAAAAAAAAAAAGAGAAATATCCCATGGACCTCCAGTTCTAGGCATTTTTCGGCTCTGGGCAAACGGCGCAGCATAGCGGCGCCGCTGTGTGCACATCGCAGGGGCACCGAGGAGCATGAGGTGCTCCTCATGAATACATCTTGCCCTGACAATCCACTACCTCGACAACCATTAGAGAAAAAAAAAAAAGCGCACCTGATAAGGGCACCGTGGGGCAGAAGGGCAGGTGCTCAGCCAGGTTCTGCACGTACCTGCAGCTCTATATGCAAATCTTGTGATTATTATTTAGTAATATATAATATAATCTCGTACAGAAAGGATTCAATTCATTTAATTTCCTTAGTTTCTTACTTGTATGGAAAATGAAAAACGTAAACCTAACTCAGAGAATTGGAACAGAGATTTTTTTGTTTCTTCCCCAGACAGTGGTCCGCGCAGGCTCCCGTGCCCGTCTTTTTATTTTAGATCCGTTTGTTTTGTTTGTTTCCTACATTTATCAAACAACATTTTTTTAAACACAACTGAGTTAAGGGACTGTCCAAGTCCTTACTCCGTACTGTTCCAAAAAAACATTGAGTCCCCACTGTCGGGACACGCGTCTCCCCGTTGTTTCCGTTGCTATGGGACTGAAAAACTGGATATTTTTGTGTTAATACTTTACTTGTTAATAATCAACCCTGCACTTCCGAAACGGGGAGATCGCATTTGCAACATCACATTACGTTCTATGCGCTGTCCTCCAGCGATCAGGGATTGGAATTTTGCACGATGGCCCAAGCCTAACCTGGATGCTTTAGGAGAGGGCCGCGAGGAACCGTGAGATTCAAGAAGGGTCATTTCTACCATTAACGCTGTCGCACCATTTTGAAATCATTTACACCCCTAAATCCACTGTTGCATTAGTAATGAAAAGTGTCTCTTTTTGAAGATTTGCCCCCGAGCAAGGCATCGGTCAAGATCTGGAGTTGGCCCCCATGCTGCTTCTAGATGCGTAAGATACAAGGATGGGTCAGATACAGATTAATAAAGTATATACAATAAAATAAAAGAATATACAATATCATAAAATCAGAAAAAGACATCACAGACTCGGGAACTTGACTTCGGCTCGACTCAGGACGCTCCAGGTTTATTACCCTTCTTGCCGTCAAGAACGGCCCCCTCCAAAATCATCACTTGAGTCATGTTCATTGAGTTCCAAAAACACCAGGCTCTGAGTAAATCACGCCCAGGCTTTCTTCACGGCTGCTCAGTAAGGATCTTTCACCTCAGCGCTGGTGTCACACGCTTCGGAGCGTTGAAAGCCTTTGTGACCCTGCTCCTTCATGGCAAAGTTATCTCATTGTATGGCTTCTCCGAGTGACGGCATTTAACCAAAAGAAAAACACAGCACATAGTAATAACAGCTTGAGATAAGCTTGTCTTAATTTTGCGAGAAGAGCACTCGAGTTGATTGAAGAAGAAACAAACATGTTTGTTCATACTTTTCAGCTAATTGTCAGGCTTCACACTAATGTGTTTTGTGTTTGGGTTCAAACACTTTGGCTCACTTAAAACAGTGGGCATGAGAGTCACCATGAGATTAGACATGTCAGACAGGATAAAAAGAGACTCCATCCGCACCCCTCGTCATTCCCCAAGTCAAATCACATTACGACAAAAACGGTGGGTTTACAAAGCTCAAAATGTAAACAACACGATATCAGCCAAATATGGAAATGAGAGAAGATCGCTCTGGCAGCCGGGAAGCACTTTACAGAGATACAACACACACACAGACACACAGTCACACAGACACACACACACACACACACACACACACACACACACACAAGCTGAGTGTCTCACATTAATGGGAAAAGTACACATTCCGCGAGCCTTGCCTTACACTTGTAAACATATTAAGGTCCTCTGAGAGAGAGAGGCTGAAAGTAAACGCCTCGAGGACCGACAGGTGAGGGAACACCGACGACCTTGCGTGTGACGCACGAGATGACGCATCCATGACCAACGAAATAATCTTTTGCAAGTCCCATCACCGTCACATCTAGAAGAATTACCGTCAAATGAGAAGGAGGCAAAAAAAAGAGGAAAAATAGATCACATTATTCTGGAGGTAACTCCAGTGTTCTTATGGGTCGAGCGCTGCAAGTCACCACGCCGCGGCGGTAACAGATCTACTGGGAAGGAGTTCCGCATAACAGGGCTCGATGCTCGGCCCACATTCTTAGTCCCTTCAAGGTTTTAACGCTTATCTTGCAAATTCTCCGCGCTGGACGAGAGACGCCTTTCCGGCGCCGACAATATATCTCGCCTCTCCGAGCGTCGGCGGGGGCAGCCGAGCGCGGGAGTGCTCTGAGTTTCCTCAAAGGTGAGAAGCTACACGTTGTTGTTATTAACAGGCTCTGTCCTTTTTGCTGCCGCGCGTGTCAAGGCTGCTCTCCAGCTCCAACACGACAAGCAACAATGAGGCAAAGGTCGAATCTTCAAGGAGTAGAGAAAGATGACAAATCATTGTTTCATGTTACGTTTATATATATATATATATATATATATATATATATATATATAAACATATCCATATCCATATACATATATATATATTTTCTGTTTGTGTGGCTCTCAGTAATGTAGCTTCGTCTTCTGATTCCTGGCATTTCTTCAGGATACGCTGCATTATGTTCTGCTTCGTCACCCAGAACCCAACGCGGGTAAAAAAACAAACAAAAACAAAAAACAAAACCGTCCCCCCTAGAGTCAGGATCAGACTGATATGCGACCGCTTGAGAAGTCACATCCTCCGCCCCCCACCCCGTGGCTCGCCACCACCCTAGACGTGGGTCTGCATGCGTTTCTGCAGGGGCCGGGTAAGGTCCGAGTTCTGGGAGGAGGACTGGGAGTAGTGGGATGAGGAGGAGGCCGAGGCCTTGCTGTCCTTGTCGAATTGCACGTAGCCGTCCTGCTTGCTGTAGCTGCTGACGCTGCTGTCGCACTGCGTGTCGATGAAGGAGCTGGAGTCGCTGAGCGAGCTGCGCTGGAACTCGCGCTCGCACAGCTCGATGGAGCTGCTGCCCATGCCCAGCACGAAGCGCTGGCCGTAGTCATACAGGCGGTTGGAGCCGGCGCCCAGCGTGTTGTAGATGTTGGTGAAGGACATGCCGGTGGGCACACGTTGCTTTCCCATGGTCATGGTTCCACTGGGGGGGCTTCGCACCACGTCGGGCGGCTGGCTGGCGGCAAGGGGCATGGCGGGCGGCGCGTGGTGCTCGTTGAAGGTGTTGACGCTGTAGTAGCCGTTTGTGGGGTCCTGGGCATAGAAAGCACATTTATATTTATATATATATATTATATATGCTGATATAATACAGTTTATGTGTATATACAGCTATCCATTACCTTGGAAACACATGGCAATCAGTGGAACGGTTATGTATCAAAAGTGAATTATCTCTCCCATTGAAACTTCAACACTGGCCAGTTGGGACTAATTTGTCCTTCCTTTCAAAACATATATTAAGAACACAGGGTGATGAATTGAGGAAATGATTCAAGAGGGACGTGAAAAAAACCCCTCCAAAAACAGACAGCAGATGCTTTGGCGTTATGAATCGTTTCACGTGTGAGATGCAGAAATGAAGTATCCACATGTAGACATACTGCATGTCGTTCACATTTTTAATCACCCAACATGACGGCTAAGATGAACAACGACCACCATCTTGTCCAATATAGAGGGGGAATGGGAGCATGAGGAGAGGGTCAGTCGTGTGCTAGGAGATCTGGAGAAATTCCGTAACAAGTCTGGCCATGACAGAGCTGGCCCTGGAGATGAGAAAAGGAGAATATCTCCAAACCCATTAAAAAAAAAAAAAAAGATGGTCAAAGCTCAGGGGTTAAAAAGAGTAAACACCTGAGAGATTGGACAGAAGGCCACCAGACGCAGAGTCGCACCACTCGCACAACTGTGAGATAATAAGGTAAAGAAAAGAAATTAAGAACTGCTGGGTATGAAACACTGTAAAGCCTTGAGAAATATTCAAGCCCAGCAGCCGAGCTCTCCCCTGGAGTATAGTGCATACTCCATGTGAAGCCTCTATTTTGAAATGTAATCCTCTCCTCTAGAGCACGGAGCGTTATGGTCATGTCCATTCCACCCTGACCCAATGATTTATTAATGGTGCTGAAGATACTTAAATGGGAAAGTTAACTTTAAGAAAACAGCAACACTGTCATCAGAAAACCATTTAGGAAATCCGATTGAATTAAAAAGCACTCCATCTGCTTTGCCAAATGAAAAAAAAAAAAAAAATCCAATAAATCAAAGAAAACAAGCCAACAACCTCCTTCCATTACTTCCTTTTCCATTTTTCTAAATTAAAAGGTAGAATAAGCCATAATGAGTGCAGAGTCGGCCTGTTCGGGGCAGAACGGGCTCCAGACCGAGCGAAGACTCGACAAGCGCGACTATCTCGGACTGAACTGTCTCACGCTCTAAATTATCATCCGTCTTTCTTAATTGGATCTTCTTTATTAACTCCACTAGGCCACTAGAGGAAGGTGGAAAAAAAAACGAAAAATGATAATACCACATATTAATACTACCATACAATACTAACTTCCTCATAAAACACAGATCAATAAAACGTTGAAGAAAGCACCATTTTGCCCCTTGCCGCTCCAACGTCTGACTTCGGAGATGAAATACAAACGGTCCACTGATGCCTAATGTTGTCAGTGCATAAACCAGTTATGTGTCTCATTTTCGAGTGCAATGGGAGCTGTGAAAAGGCTTATTATTTCCAGTTCAGGACAAAGATAATCTTGCTAAAATGTATCCGGAATTTAAATATGCCTCTCTGAGACATTGTTTAATTGAAGATGAATTAGTTCTAGACCAAGGTGATGAAGGACTCGTCGTCGTCTCCTGTCTCTTCGTGGTGCTGGTCTTAGTGCAGATCATTCATTTTCGTTCTTGTCAAGGTCCACCTGGAGGCCCACGTCCATCAATCCAAGGATACACCTTGTCTCTGGCCAGGTTTAATTTAAGCCTTCACTTAGACCTAGATTATCTCTCATCTTCCTTCTGGAAATCCGATTTTTTTTTTTGAACCCATGACTAAGAGCAAGTCTGAGACAACTTTAAACCGTGACTGAGAAAGGCCGTTTCAGTGGGTCCAGATTAAAATTGTGATTCAGCCTAAAATGAGGCCTAATCTGTGTCTGCGAAACCGCCCTTTTTTTTTTTTTTTAATTCCTTTTAAAACAGGATTTAGGACAGACCGTTTTTGGACTGCGGGCTGGGATGGGGTGTAGACAAGGACACTGAAACTATACAAAGGTTCGGTAACGTTGGACTTATATGATTTGTCATCAGTGCTCTGTGAAAACGGAGCGCACTGTAGCTAACGGACGTGGTCTGAGTGATTAAAAAAAGGTGGGCAGGGGGGAATAGAGCGTTTGCTAATCTGCTTTAAAGGGTTTTTCCTTGACACTGCTTCACCTTGATGTGCTGGAACTCCTTCTCCTCCTCCTGCAGAACCTCCAGCTGCTTCAGCACCGGCTCCTGCTGGAACTCCCCGCGATCAATCTGGATCAGACGGCACGACGACATTTAAAAAGCACACTCTCTACAACAACATTTGAATTATTAAATAACAAAGAAGGGAACGCCCTGTGCCGGCGCCGTCGTCCTTAATCAAGTTTGTTTTGACGTGCTTGAATGTCTTTGCAACTGACAGACGATGAAGAATCGGCGTCTGCGGCCTCAGACCGCGTTCGCTCACCATCATCTGCTTGACGCCGGCGTGCTCCTCGCTCTCCCGCGCCGCGCTGTGATCCTTGTGAACGATCTCCACCCGGATGTCGTTTTTGGTCGAGACCACTCCTTTGAGATCTAGACGGATTTGCAGGGAGCGGGCGTCACAGAGAGAGAGAGAGAGAGAGAGAGAGCGAGAGGGAGAGAGAGACCACTGATTGGCAACGGCTGATAGCGGCATTGGCAGCACATCACACCATCTCCCAGTCGCTGCGCCTGTGACTGCTTCAAAAGCCGCAGCCTCCCTCAGATCTTGCTGCTGGTAGCGCACGCACACGTCTTCCTTCACATGCCGACTTGTTTAGCATCTCAACATTTCCCAAACTTTGCACCGCTTGTACCCTAATCGGCCGGGGCTGTATTGATCACAATCTTTGCGACGTCGTTCTGTAATTCTGTAGTTCTGTAAGGGACTGAGGGATGAATATCCAATGACTATGAAGCCGGGTGTTTTTTTTTTTTCCCCCGCCAACAATTCAGAGAAACTGAGGCCCGTGTGAATAAAGCCCCTTTCATAAGCGCTGTTGTTCATATTCTGCCTGCTTTAAGCAACTACTTCATTTTGAACTAAATTCTGATACAGCCCTCAATTTCAGCCGGCTGAGTGGTCTCGTGTTATTACATGCAACACAACACAACACAACAGTCCGTTTCAGGCTTCTTTTCGACTTGGTTGGAACAGAGAGAAGTATTTCCAGACGAGCCCCAGAATATTAAAACCTGAGACGAAAACACAATTTTTTTTCACGCTGTTTTGTGCACATACTGTACTTACGCAAATTAACCTATTGAGTCGTGTCCCGGAGTACTATTGTCCGACTCTTTTCGTGCGCCACATAACTGAATTTGAACCAATTAACTTCAATGGGGAGATTCTCACAGACTTTAGAAGCGGGAAGGCATAGGGAAGAGGGGGCGCAGATACGAACCCTAAAACTACACCTAACCTGAAGAGAGTACGCCACCGCGGGGAGGTGCGTGGAGGGGGGGCATGGATGTATTAAAATTTGAAATCCATATGTTTAAATTTCATTCTGACGGTATGTCTACTAACGCATGCTCGCCGACCAGATACGCTGTGTGGAACGGACAAACCCAGACTCCTTAGTTATTGTCCTTGGCGACTTCAACAAAGGAAACCTCAGCTACGAACTCCTCAAATGTAGACAGTTTATTAAATGTCCCACCAGAGAGGTGACCACTCTGGACCACTGACCACAGACGTGTGCGCGCCGCAGCCGAGGTCTGCAGCCGACATGATCATTTTCTTAATTGTCTTTCTATTCGTTACAGAGGACTTGCTTCCAACAGTGGATAAATAATCAAAGAGGACGTATGACAGGCGGCCACCCAGCGTATATGCTGGGGGGTGGGCCATATGATGGGTGTCTGAGTGGCCCAATCACACCATGTCAGGGCCAAGATGAGACTTGGTTGCTTTATAGGAGCAGCTTTCAGCTTGGTTCAGTGGAGCTGTCTGGAGGCAGCTTCAGGCATAGTAAGAGCTCAAGTTTGAAATGAAGTAAAACCAAAGACATTTTTGGAGAGTTCTCTTCTTGTAGGTTAACACATGTACGTTTGAGAGATTTCAGTGCAAGCTAAACTGAAATATTGACCTTTGAAAGTTTGAAGGTCTATATCTCAGTAATTAAAAGAGCTACCAAAATAAGGTCAACTGTTTTGGACAGCTCTGGACATGTGCTTTTAGAAAGGTGGTAGTGTCACTTAAAATGGCCTGTAATTCAGTGCTTTGCAATTTATATAGTAATTACTCCAAAGAAGGTGGGCATCATTAATGCCTGATTAAAATAATCAGCAAGTTTGCTTATTCTGGTTGACTTTCTTTACATTTCTGGACAAAAGCACCGACTGAAATGCATTTTCATGTCCATTAGCACCGTGGTGTGCTTTGAAGTAACGCAGGTTAGAAGAAAAACATTTACTCAGGCTTTTAGGGTTTTGTCTTTATTCGCCCGCGTCAGAAATACAGTGTTTGCTTTCGCCACCTCTATTTCACCTGGAGCTTTTCATTTCAACTTTCTGATGTCTGATGGTGTGAGCTGTTTGTATCAAGTATTCAAGAGAGACACCATCAACGTAAACTCCTGAGCTCAATAGTCACAATAAGAAGCCAAGATGTTTAATGGAGAAAATATTAATTTCTTTGGTTAAAGGCTGTAAAAAATGAAATATATCAGTCCAACAACAGTCCAAACGACAAATTATCAAACATACGCAGTGGGAACACAACTCCACGGGAGACTGTATTAAGGAAACCAAAAGCTGTACCAATACAAAAAATTGGTTGAACTGGACTTACTCTCTGACTTTATATCTCTTTGCCGTGAAAGGGACACGGGCAAAGACGTCATGACCAGATGGACGTCCTCTGCAGGAAAAGAAAGAAACAAACAAATGTTAAACACAGAATATAAACTACAGCGCGCTCTAAGATTACAACCTCTATTCCGTTCCATTCTCCTGCTACAGTTCCGCCAGCCTCTAACCTAAACAGACTTTTCTTTCATAGTATTGGCCGCCATTTATCGGAGCTAGAAATTATAGATGTGGAGATCTTGTTGGGCGCGATAAAACAGGATCATTCGGCGCACCGCGAGCTATGAGTTCGATAAGGGAAGCTCAACATCTTTCCCTTCCGCTAAGCCCCTGTTTTTCGAGTTGACAGACAGACTTCATGTCCACATCCACGACATCAGAATCAATCACACGTTTACAAAACAAATCTCAGCGGAAGACAAAACGCTAGTACATGGCAAAGACCACATGGTGACGTTTGCTCACGCTGAAGAAAGGATTCTTTAGTTTTATTTTTTCCATCGGGAACATACTTCTCTGGAAGCGGGCGCAACAGAAAGCCGCCAAAGTCCCCATGAGGACGGTCAGCGCCAGGAAGGCCCCCACCGCCACACCGATGATGACGGCCAAACGCAGAGTCTCTGAGTGGGAACACAGGAACGATGGGGCGGATGTAAGTCACGCTAATTAATTCTGTTTACATTTATTGTTATTTTCTTTGGAACAAACACACATTTACTGAACAGTTCATTAAATAAGTGCATCGCTGTTCTTCAGCTTTCAACAACAATAACCTCACCTACTGTAAACACCTGGTGCGAACATGTGGTGATTGGGCTCTGACAGCAAAGAACTATATTTACAGTATATACACATGCAAAAAAATACGAAAGATTGACTGGAATTGCTATGCAAGTGCTTAAACCACCTGCTGAGATTGACTGAGATGCATTGTAGCCTCAAGTAAGCTGTAAGATTGCTCCGTAAAAACACGTTTGATAAAATCTCCATCTTAAGTGGGGTTTGTCGAATAACTCCGCCAAGTGCAGCTGCATTAAGTATTCAACACCCACTCATGTAAAGTCGCATCCAACGGAGCAGCGGTCTTGTTGATCCAGTGTACAAGTGCAAATGTCAGATAAATACACATATTTCATGACAGAAGATAACTTTTGGGTGAGTTACTGCCATTAAGTTTACCTGTAATCTAGGAGTAAGTTGTAAGTAATCTAGGAGTATGTTAATGATGTCCAAACAGGGTCTGAGATATGATTTAAAGTCTGATATTTAATCAGTTGCTCGGCCCTCTTTGGTGTAGAATAGAATAAAAACATTTTATGCCTTAAAAAGTAGGTTTCAACTTTAAATTTAGGTTCGGACAATGGCCACTGGATGATGCTTCAGAAAACCTCAGACTGAGTGGAAGTCAATGGAAAAAGAAGACACTTCTCACTGGAATTACATTTCTTTTTTAACTCATTATGCATATTTCTTCTAACGGGTGTTTTGTGATTCAGGAGATAATTTTTCCATCGAAAGGCTATTGAGGCTTAAAGATCTATCTAAGGTCTATATCTGGAGGTGTGGTTGCCTTGATTGACCGAATCGCTCATTTGCATTCGGGCACCGTAGACGCGTTGGTGGTTTCAGTCGCCAATTTTTTCTAGTCTATGGCTTAAACTGTCTTCCCAACCAGTATCAGCCACTAAAGCCTGCTTTTCTTTTTGTTATTTTTTTCCTTTGACCACAAAGGCTGGTCATATTTTAGCCCCTCCCATGATTTGTGGGCCTTCCTCATTGATTGAAGAAGATTGATTGATTGACACACACACACACACACACACACACACACACACACACACACACACACACACACACACACACACACACACACACACACACACACACACACACACACACACACACACAAACACACACATACACACACACCCACCAAGATGTTCTGCATGTTTTTGGTGGGGGTCCTTACTGATGTTAAATGGAGGAAACCCCATGTGAGCACAGGGAGAACATGCAAACTCCACACAGAAAGGCCCCTAATTGGGAGATAACCCGCCGGAGTGCGGTGCCAACAGCGCCCCAGGCGGGAATCAAACCCAGCAATGCACTGTGCCACCGCACCCATTGCTGAGACAATTCACAGATGGTAGCGCAAGAGGGGGGTTTATACAATTTATTTTTTAGTTTAGTTTTTGTTTTTTTTGTTAGATTTATTATTAACTTGAAAGACATGGTGTTTCATTACCACTACGCTATCAGTACAAGCTAAATGTTGCACAATTCAGTATTAAACTCTAATTGGTATTCATGTGCTGACTCCGGAAGACAAAACATGACAATTAAAAATAAAAATAAATAATTTGATCCAAGGCAAATTAAGTGAATTTCACAGTAAATGAAGTTACACGAATGCTGCAAAAAATTTAAAGCTCAATTTTGGAGTCACTACCATAACATTTTCAAATGTTTTTTCCCCCCCGCAATGCAGCTAAACTCCCCTGGCCGAGGCACAGGTTGCCCTTATTAGCCGCAATTGCATTTTCTCTCTCTTCTCATTTCCTGAAACGCTCTCACGTACACAAACATGCAGAGACACTGATGAGCTGCGTATCCAACATCAACACATCAAACCACGTAAAACGGAATCACTCAGTCTGCCTTGTAGAATAATGGTTCTCATGGCAACAGAAGCACACACACACACACACACACACACACACACACACACACACACACACACACACACACACACACACACACGCTCCGCAGAGCGACCCTGCACACCCACCCTGCTCCTTCAGACGAATTATCTCAGTGTCGGAGCCGAAGCTGTTCCAGGCCGTGCAGTTGTAGATAGTCTGGAAGTCAGCGGGGACGATGTTGCTCATGGTCAGGGTGGAGATCACGCCTTCGTCCGTGCTCACCGTCTCCACTGTGTAGCGGCCCGACGTCCCTGACTCCAAGACAGTCTCCTTCCATGACCAGGCCTGGCAGGAAGGGCAAAAGAATTTAGATAATTCCATACCATGTGGGACAAAGTTTTTCTAAACATCAAAGCATTCTTGCCTAGTTAAAATCAAACTTTCACAGCTGACCGATTAGTTGAATGGAAAAATATGTATATACATGATGTATATACATAAAAAAACTGATAAGGAAGCACCCAGTTTAATAGTGCAGATGAATAAATACACACATTACAGCATATACTGCAAACTCACAACCGCATACGAGCTGATAAAATGGCAGGTGGAAAGGGGCAGAGGGAGGGAGGATGGAGGAAGAAACAAGAAAGGAAGGTAGGAAGTGACTCACGATGCGGTCTGGAGGCGGGGTGCTGCGGATGAAGCACTTGATCTGCCCTTTCTCGCCGTACAGCGCCTGCTGGGTCTGTGTACTGGAGATTGTGGGGGGACCTGCGGGATTCACAGCCAAGGGAGAGACATTCAATCATGGCCCAGCCCAAACCGGGCCACACGCCCACATCCCAGCCATCGCCCTGTGACCAACAGGTGGGAGCGCCAGAGGCGGAGGTGCAGCCCGGACCACCCTCGGACAGTAAAGTCCCTGAGCCGTTTAACCCGGCTTCACACCGTCCGTTGTCGCTTGCCTGGTTGGGGCTGCCCACTGGAAATAGAAGATGTGACAGGAAGGGGGTCACGGCCTGTTCATTATACGATAGGTAAACGGTAAAACGCCCTGCATTCAAATGTCTTCATTTGTGATGTGCTGCTGCTCGTGCTTTGCTGTGTGTGGCCAAAACCATTGTCAGCGGCGCAAGAAGTACTCGCACGCCTTACACTTAAGTAGAAGTATTGCTATTGCATTCTGATCACAAGTTATGATAAATAGTACAGGTGGTAATTCACCAGGATATGGACCCAATGAATCACCGTTGAGGAACACTAAACAAGCAGTTTGCGTGTGTATTAAACAGACAGGAGCCCGCAGGTAAGACCAGAGAAGAAGCGACTTTCGGGATGAAGAGGCGCAGGAGCGCGTCAAAGGTTTGAGTATTGACGAGGGACTCTGAAACGCTCTGATATTTATCTTCTGTGCCACGACACTCGATGGCGGCCCCGACACATCCTGCAAATTGTATAACTGCTGACCTTGACAAATCAACCCCCCCCCGCTCCCGTTCCCCATTCGACTGAGGAGGGGAAACAAAAACATATATCGGCAGAATTTTGATTCAGTAGACTGCTAAATTTAGGACAAAACAAGTTATGCTGACAGTACCATAAACGATACTGGGCTGTTACGGTCATTTGTTATGAACGGCGTCTCCAAAGATAAGCGCTGATCGAATATCACAGTCACTGAACCATTTTATACAAACGTATTAATTTACAGAGACCATTTTCTCATGGATTTTTGCGGACGTTTCCTCGCGGGCATTGTCGGGTATTGCGACTTAATAAGGCTTTTTTGCATTAAATTTTCTTTCAAAAAAATTGGAACAAATGTTTTTATGTATTTATTCATACATCTTTTCGAGAGAAACAAACGTATTCACCCTAAATGCCAGCTCAATATTTTTAGATCAGTTGACTGTTCTTATTGCCTGGAGAGTATCAGTGTTGCTGAGCAGTTGAAAAGGACATGCAGTCATTTAAATAGCAGTGACATTTTCATTAAAATGTCCAAACATTCATCTTGTGTAATAACTGTCCGTGCAAAAATCGATTTATTCATTTCCATCGCATCTCTCCATATTGTCTCCAAACGGTGTCACCAACATGTCGGCTTTTCAGAGGAGTTTCAACAATGTGAAATAGAAGTTGGTTTCTGTCCGTCTCTCCTTACCCCTAACGGCTTTCTGTTCCTGTTAACTTATAGCGGCGTGGAGACGACGTACCATTCACAAATCCGCGCCACGCCGACGTGCTTACCATTCACAGTGAGAGACACCTCCTTCTCCCCGGCACCGACCCTGGGGACCACAGCTCGGCACACATACTTTCCAGCGTCCTCCTGCTTCACTGCCTTCAGTGTCAGAGTGTTCTTGTTGCTAAGTACCTGTGTGTTGAGGAAAGTTATTTTAAAAGGTCAGACTAGACACTGGTCATTGCAGTCCGGACGAAAGTCCAATTAAATTGACGATTTCAATTGCGGCGGCATTGCTGGCACGCGCTAGAGCAAGAGAGACGACGCTCTGAGGGTGTTCAGTGGTATTTGTGATTTCCATGTAATATTTATTTGCTGATCGTCTATTTCTTAAAGAGAAATAGAAAATGCATGCGGGACATTATCTTAACATTTCCATTTTATATTCAGCTATTTGATGAATGTAATATGTTTAACAAAGCCATTCGGCCACCTGACCCACTACGTTTAATGTACAATAATTACTATTTAATTTGCTTCCTGACCACAATGTAGCGGTGGGGGTTTGCATCACCACTGCCAGTCGGTCCACTGTTACCTCCATGGCTGCTGAGATGTCAAGCTCCCAGATAGGAAGTTCACACCGGACTCTCTGTTTAGGAGGAAATGTTCCTCCGGTCAATTTCTGCTCCATCCCGGCCCACTGAACTCCGCCGCTTATATTCCCAAACTGGTTTTGTTTTGGTTTGTGCAAACATTCAGCTTCCAAACAACTTGCGTTACAAGACCCCTCTGCTACAAAGGCTAAAGGCTGGTTTGTAGTCGACCTCAGCCGTAGTGTGGTTTCGTGCCTGCTCCAGAAATGACGTCACTGCGGCACACACGACAGCGGGGCGGCGATTTTGTGCGAGGGCGCGCACCTCCCAAATTTTTGGAGCTTCGCACCGTGGGCTTCAGGTTAATCAAGATGGACGCACCCAAAGGAAGGTTGTGCGAAGAGGCCCGCAGGTACAATCTCAACAATCCATCTTTCGATGACCACAAAAGTAACCAGATGGCATTGAGTTCATGGAAGGAGATAACGTTGTCTCTCCCTAAAGATTTGGACAATTTTAATACCTCGGGACTTCTTTGTAACGTTTACACCAACGATTTGCACAAAATCAAGACTATATATAAAAAAAACCCTGCACTGACTACAGTAGATATACAGTATATACATTCAACAGTCTATTTTAAATTTTCTTCTGTTTTATAGTTATTCAGATCCTTGCAATCAATACATCAGGACTTATTTGTAACATTTACAGCAGTTACTTCAGTTTCCTACGGTGGCTTGTGCACGTCGCCCCCTGTTTTTCAAGAGAATATCGCCACGGCATCTACGCGGCAACTTGTCAAGTAGACAGTAAATGCTCGTGCTCTCTTGTAGTGCGCGGGCCATGAGTGGCACACGGCTCGCTTGCGGCGACTATAAATCAAGCTTTAGAAACCTCGTGGAGGAGGAGCGTCACTGTGGCAATGTTGGTGCAGTTTCTACGGCTTCCTTTCCTTACTTTGTTATTTGTTGCTAATTGTCCAATGTCACTGATTGTGCGTTAATTATAAGGGGTGATGGATACCTGAGAACACTTATATATATATATATAAATACCTACTGATACACAGGTATAAAAGAAAAATATATATACTGTATATATACATATATATATACAGTATAAATATATATATATATATATATATATATATATATATACAATAAAGATATCTTTTTAATTTTTTATTTGACAAGGCTTAAATGACTCACCACTCCTGAGCCTCGTTTCATCCACACAATGGTCAGAGAGGGATTTCCAGTCCACGCACAGTTGAAAACGGTGTCGGACCCTTGGTCCACTTGAAGAGACTGGGGCTCTGCCGCCATCCTTGGTCCGACTTTTATTACAAACAACAAACAAACAACAAAAAAAAACAAGGAACTTAATGAGAGTGATGTTTAAAATTTCACTGCTACATACAAGCATACGCCTACAAATCAAAGATAAAAACAGAAATTGTATTCCGCAGGTGAGTGCCGGGAAAAAAAAAAGAATGATGCCACCATAAAGTTGGTTGGTAAGGATATAACATTTCCACCGTGAGTTTCTTTTTATTTATTCTTACTAGACGTAAGCTCATGCACAATAATAATGTGCATGATTCTCATGTCTCCAGTGAGAGCCTGTCTGCAACTGCTGAAGAAGATCAGAGAAAACACTCACAGTAGACATCCACATTCCTGCTAATGTTGGTATTGCCCAGGGAGTTGGTGACCTCGCAGGACACTGGCTCCGTGAAGAAAGAGTGATCCACAACCACCTCGTAGGTGTCTCCTGTTATTTCTGGGATTATGTTGCCCCCCTTGGCCCACCTGGGTAAGGAAAAAACACAACAACAACACCAATAAAATACAGGGTCAGAGACAAAGACAAAAACATTTGCGGTCTGAACACATTCAGGGGCAAATTCACAAGAGGATTGCATGTTTTTTGCGGCTGCTAAAACCTCCGCAAATAACTCTAAAAGCAACCGTCAAAAAGGGTGAAATGCACCTCGAAATGCGCTGCGCGCAGAGAGCGTCTTGGGGCGCAGGTGCTATTTGCGCGTCTTAAAATGTATGTATGTAATGTATGTATTATTCATACATTTGGTGCAAAATTGGCCCCTTTCTATGCAATTGAGCCTCGTTGCAAAGAACGTGCAACGTCCAACACCAGCACTAATAACCACATGCAGTTACAGTGAAATTACTACTGTCTGCGGAGAGCTGGTGGTAACTGCGCGGAGACATAAAAAACAAGCAGAAAATGACAGCGGTGCCCGATCGTCTTCAGAGAGCTCGTGCAAGTGAAGCACATTTATAAGAGGTGTTACGCTCACGCTTTCCAGTGATCTGTTAATAATATTTTGACATTATTATAATTGGTATTTGTAAGGTAGCAAAACACGCAGCAGTCTGTGGTGGTTTTTCCAAAAAAAACCTCAAAATTATAGGGGATAGAGTGGCAATAAAGTGGCCAAAATTGGCATTGTGCCGCAGATGGCATTTAGCCTCATAGTATAAGACAATGGACAGCTCCGCAGCGGAGCTGCTGCACCCAAAAGGCTGCAGCATTAGGCCTTCATTGAAAAAATGAACTCTGTGGTAAAGTGAAATATATATTATGAACTGTCATAATATCTACATTGTAATATCAACATTTCGTGAGAAAAAAAAGTAATTTTAAATATAAGCACATTTTATTCATGTAATAAATTAAGTGTGTTGGAGGAGTAAGTTTTATTTTTGCTTGCTCATATTATTGATATATAGCACATAAACCTAAAAATACAAGGTACATTTTAATCTGAAAACATGGCGTGTTTGTATCGGCGCATCTCTGTGGATCCACAATCAGACTCAAAACAAGGGCAAATTGCACTCAGCAGCAAAACTTTGTGGGCGTGTTTGCTCTGGCATATCATTAGCGCAATATCTTTTGTGAATCGCACGCTAAGACAGCGCAGATAGCAGGCGCAATTGACGCGCAATTCATGCTGCTTTTGGTGGCCGCAATCCATTCTTTGTGAATTTGCCCCTCAGTGTGTATCAAACCAAGAGCCAAGCAAAAGCTAATCCTTAATGGAACATTTCTAATAGTTTGTTATGTTCCTCACAGACTACATGTCTCTTTGGATTTAATTGAAACCAATTGGGGTTTTTTTCTAATTTGAATGCAGATAAGAAAACAGAATTGAGTCAAGAATTATCTTCACACAAATGTAGTGAAAAATAATTTAAGAAAGAACAAATTTAGACAAATATAGACTTGGCCGATTACCATTTCATTGTGCAGGAAACACCTTCGGACATGGCACTGAAAACTGGAAACAGCCAGGCCACAGAGTTTGGACTGGTAGTTCCTCCAAGCTCTTTATTCACCCAGTGAATATACAGTATCATGACCTCATGTACTGAAGCGCTATCAAGAAAATGGAACCTGATTTTTTAAGAACAGGATGACTGCTTTGAAAACTAAATGGAACATTATGGTTGAAAGGGATGCTGCCAGCATTTAATTATGTGGCAGTACACTTTTAACGCAGTTAAGAGACATGTCACATGCTGAAACTTTGCTGAAACTTATTCACTGCACCTGCTGTGTCTACTTTATAACACGTTACGTTTAAACATTCATGTAAGTCAGCACTGGCAACATCCGCCTAATAGATACCACAGAAACGGCAACAGTGATCCATTTCAATTATTTCATATTGAAAATCACAAGCGACACTTTGAAACTTGTGAGTCAATAAAAAAGGTTGAAGGTTGGTTTTAAGAAACATTGTTTTGTCAACGAAGCAAGGCAGTAGTCTGCTGTCTGTGCCTCGGCAGGGACAGAACCGGACTTTATACATTTCTACACACAGGCTTTGTACAGTAGGAGAAGCAGCCCTCCAGTTCTTTCTATCAAGTCAGCTGATCGGGGCAGTCAGCTCTCAAGTGCACTCTGCCATCTCAGGTGTATTGGCGCGATGCGTGATGAAAAGAGGTACTCGGAGGATCTCTCCAAGGCTTGTCTGGTTCTACAAGAGGGGATTCCAAAAAGTCGAATGAACTCACAGTAATTTACTGCTCGTGAGTGCAGCTCTTCATCTCCATCTGGCACCACTCATAATCAAACAACTGCCTCCCAAGAACAAGAGGAATGAAGCATCGTCTTCCGTCCTGACCAGTAAGAGACCATTGCAGTCAGACAAAAAAAGCTTGTTGTTCCCCGCCATTCATCCGTCTGCCATAGCCTCACAGAGTGCCCTGACACTTCCACTGGCAAAAACAAAGGTGACCCACCTTGTCAAAATGAACATTTGTCTCACGCCTTTTTCAAGGCCGGCTCCAACACATCACAGAGCCGCGGCATGACTTTGAGCTTATTTGACGCTAGGATGCACATGGGATAATCCAGCTCTGACAGGACGCACCTGAGCGCCTCCGAGGCAGCTTGGCACGCCCGTTCCACCTGCCAATGCTGGCAGGTTCATGTTTAAGCCTTCATCAGCAGTTCTTATTGATTCATAACAGACTCCCCCCAAGAAGGAAATAAAAAAATAATTATATATATATATATATATATATATATATATATATGTGTGTGTGTGTGTGTATATATATATATATATATATATATATATATATATATATATATATGTGTGTGTGCATATATATGCACCTGCTCACTACTTGTATCAGGTTGCATGCATCATTCACTGTGTGCCGTGTCTAAAGAAAGGGCTTCCTTCATGGATGAAAGACCCCTCACATCATCCCCAGCGTCAATCGCTTTCAGGGGTGCTAAATCTCTCTCATCACTGGCATTAGGTGTCTGAATCCCGCTGTAGGAATTGAAAAACGACTGCCCGCAGGGCGTTAGATCACTGTGCAGAACAATTATAGAAGCTTCGCTGCTGATACTGTTGTTTGCGCATGTTGTTTTCTCCTTTTCTTTTACCCTCCTGTGTCAAATATATTTGCCTGTAATCTGCTTCTTTGACTGTGTGGCTTCACTGATTAACTCTGGAAGGAAGGGATGTGTAATGGCAGTAATTACCCGTGATTATGTAATGATTGCAGCGTTTTTGGCCCTGGCCTCATTCCCCCTCCATCCTAAACGCTCCCCTGTGAAAGAGGCTGTCTACTACCGTACATTAACAGCCACTTGGACAAATGAAGGGGGAGACTCAGTGAAAGTTATGTTTTCAGTAAGCTCCCACTGAAGACTGTTTGGGAGGGAGCAATAATGACGATGCGACATGTTCGGAATTGTCGATTTTCGTATTGTGGATATCATCCTGTATCCATATGTTATTTTAACTTTTAACCAATTGGTCAATTCATAGTTGCTGTCATTTCAGTGGGCAAGCATTCGTCTACAGACTACTTAGGCAACAGAACGTGTGAATGTATAATTATTTTCATTAGTCACCAAAAATAGTCACCAAAAGTGTAAAAAAAAAAATTATATTAATGTTTTTTTTTTAACAACTCATGAAGTGGTGATATGTGGACCAAATTCAGTATGCCAAATATGTCCTTCGCAATTATAACAGCTACACAGTTTCTTTCTTCTTTCTACACATACACCTAAAACAAGTAAACCACTGCACCGCTGACATGGAGAGTTGGAGTCATTATCACAATGTATGACTACAAAATATCAATTGATAGCGAATATAGTGACATCCAACATTAACATTTCTTTCTTCTTTATTTTATATATGTGACTTATTAACATTACATATTACATATTGACAATTTTAAGCCCAGTTCCGATAAAAAAACAAAAGTGACTTCCGGTTGTGGTATTGAATCCAAACTTCAAATGCATCCCGGACCCTCAGTCGGGTGCGGAAGTCTCGCACCGCAGAGGATTGGAGCATTTCACGTGCGGGAGCCGACTCCACTGAAATGAACAGATTCCTGGTTTGTTGTTTTCGTTTGTCGCATTCGGTCAGCTTAACTGCACACTAGTAACACACAAAACCAGACATTTACGCCTTCGTATGACTGCTGTCTGTAGTCACACATATCCTTCAATAACATATACAAATAAGTTGACACAAGCCAAAGACACAAACATCTTGTCGTATCCATTTCACAAAGTAAATGGAACCAAAGCCGTCCTAGTCTGAAAATCAATCTTCTAAGTCACACACTGCATGTGCAGACCTCCACGTTGAAGACAGAGATTGATTGTTATATTCCCAGGCTGTAGCTTTGTGGTGAAAAAAAAACAACAAACAAAAAAACATTCTGATTTCTGGCCCGAGAAAGAAAAAATAGGGATCACGATCGAGGCCTTGGAATCCCATTATTCCCGGGAATGTTTCCACTCTTCACGCGGCAATGCTACAATGAGCCCACGGAGGCGACGCTGTCAAATTCCAATGTACTTGTCTCTTTTCTTTCGGCAGAATATGACGTTGTGCATTCATGCTTTGCCTCTTTCATATATGGTAGCCTCAGCAACACATTGTTATGGGTCATTGTGTGACAGATGGGTGGTGTGTAAGATACAATGCTATCCGCACCTGTGCATCTGTTTCCTCTGTACAGTTTCTGGGGAAATTTTCAGAGACAGATCTTCATCATGTTTTGATTGTAAAAATGTCGCTGTTGAATAAATTGATAAAAGTGATCATTCAGTGATATCCTAGAAAAATGCATGACATTGTCAATTTTCTTTTAAAAGTGTCAAGTGTCAAGAGTGTCAAGTGTCAACAGTTTACACTTTGAATAAAATGCATTCTGATACACACGCTTTGGAAAGGCTGACAGCCTGTTGGTGGATTATTCTATCTACTTTTATTACAATTATTGTCTAATTATTCCTCACCCACAAATTCATCCTCCCTCCCTCCCTCCCACGCACGCACGCAGGCACGCAAGCATGCACACACTCACACACACACACACACACACACACACACACACACACACACACACACACACACACACACACACACACACACACACACACACACACACACACACACACACACACACACACACACACACACAGCTGGGGGATTTATAGTGCAAAACCAGACAGCTTTTTTGTTCACTTACAGACAAAGTGATCCTGTTGCCCCATGTTCAAATCACATAAGCTAGATGACAGGCGAGGCTTAACCAGCGCAACTGGGTTATCTATTTAGGTTATCTCATTAGACGGCAGCCAAGCGGGAAATGAAAAAACCCAAAATGACAACTATGCTCCTATGCTACTACTCTAAACAAACAAGTAAACAAAAAAACAAACAAACAAACCAATAAATAAGTACATATCCCTCAACAGAAACCACAGCAGTTACAACATGGCTGCATAGAGCATCTATTTCGTTGACGCCACCATTGCTTTTTCAAAACTTATGTGACCCTGACACTTAATAATATAATACCTGATGTACAGCTGATAATCAATTCCAAATCTAAAGAAGTAAACTCATCGAGAGATTAACATTTTGCCACAATTATGGCTTTAAAAATCACAGAACGAAATTCTTACATCTGACGTATTGATGTGCTTGTAACCTGAAACCGATGGGCTCCTAACAGGATTAACTGCGATTTAACTAAATGTGACCTGATTCAAACTCCATGGAAATCAGATTTTTTGAAAGTAGCTCATGGGATGCGATCAGGGGGCGGTAAAATCTTATCTTGAGAACGGCCACCCGAAAGCATCTTCAATTGTTCAAATAGAAATGGAATAGGCTTGCTGTCGCTCATTCTTTCTATAGATCAGTGGGAACAGCAGCAACAAAAGCTACAGCGATGCAATAAAATCCAAGCTTAATTATACAGCACATTTCGAGAAGACTAATACAGATTGGTTGCGGTCATGTATAACAGAAATGCTGCGCTTATGTTATCCCACAAGTTGTTCAAAGGAGAGAGTTATTGGAAGCAACTGACCCTAACTCATTAATAAAGAGTTGCTTTGCAGCTTGAGAATTTGAACTCCACTTGCAGATGAACTCTGTTTTGGATGCAATGGTATCCAGATTCCCTGTGTTGTATGCCAAGCCTGCTAAAAAAACAAACACAGCGGCCAATTCACAAAGAATGGATTGCGGCCGCTGATAGCACCATGAATTATGCTTGCAAATGCAATGTGCCCCGTCTGAAGGTCTGATTCAAAAAATATATTACGTTTATAATATACCGCTGGATACAGGCTCATAAAATTTTGCAGCTGAGTGCAATTAGCCTTTGTTTTCTGTCTGAGTGCAATTATCCATGTGGCAAAGTATAAATGGTGGCTTTGTGCCTTGAACATAGTAGGCAGGACAATGGCAGAGAGAAGGACAAAAATAAGTATCAATGGCTCTGCGGACATGGCACAGGGCTTTTTTTTGGTTTCGTCCAATTATGAAACGTAGGAAAATAAATAAATAAATCTAAAATAAAAACACAGTTTAAAATTGTTTTGTTTGGAAAATGGGGAATGGGGAAAGGCCAAATGCGAAATTGAGAGGGAGCGCTCTCTGCTCTGCGTTTGGGTACAGGTGGGGGGGGGGTCACAAGATGCACCATGGTGGGGCACTACAACCCAATGCCCCCCCTCCCTGCATGATTTCAAGCGGAGGACAAACAAAATATATCACACAATGCCTTACAAGCTTCTCAAACGGGACAGCCCTTATTTACGCTTCAGTTACCATCAACCCTCTGAAGATGCTGATCATTTTCACTCTAACTGCATGTGGCTATAGCACTTGTGTTTGTGAATTGGAGTTTTTTTTGCAGGGAGTCTCAATTACATAGAAAGAGGCCAATTTGAGTCAAATATATGCATATTACCTCATTTAAATACATGTAAATACTTTTTGCGGGTGCTTTGAGTCCGTTTCTGAGTTAGTTTCTTTTTGTTTTATTTGCGCAGGTTTAGTGGCCGCAAAAGCCTCACGTCCTTTTGTGAATTCGCCCCTCAATGTACTTTACCTGAAAAAAATATAATAAAAAAAATTACAAATTAATTTGAAAGTTCATTTGAAAATTCACAAATAAAGTGGCAGCAGAGGCTGCAGCAACGGAAGCAGCTACCTCCCTGGGGGGAGCGCAGAGCACTTGATTTGCGAGCGGTGCCAAACTAATTTTCTCCTCTTTTCCTGCCCCCCACAACACTCCTCCCCTCCATCTCTCTCTCCCTCTGCTTACAATTCATTCCACCCCCGTCTCTTTCCTTTTTCCACTTTTCTCCCTCTCACAGTTTTTTTATATGTCACTTTCTATGCCCCCCTCCTTCTCGGTTCCATCTAGCCAAACTACTCCATTCCTCCCTCGTGCCCCTCTACAATGTAATAAAAAAACAAACACACACTAATGGCTTGGCTCCCAGACTTGCCGCTCCTCCAGACAGCCAGCGATGTGGGAGACTGTGCGGAGGGCTGTTGAAATAAATTGTCCTGCAGCTATTTGTCTGTTGACACGAGCCTGTTCTGGGTTTTCGTCACACGTCTGTCAGGAACACCTGCAAGATCATGCTAAACATATACAGTACATCCATCATCAACATCACAGGGTACTGAGAAAATAAAGACAAATATCAAGTATCCCGTTAAGGTGGAAAACTTCCCCTGACCTTAACCACACCACACCAGACCAGACCCATACCTCCATCAACCATCTCTAACCTTATACCTAAACTTAACCATTTCTAACATTATACCTAAACTTGACCATCTCTAACCTTATACCTAAACTTAACTATCTCTAACCTCATATCTAAACTTAACCATATCTAACCCTATACCTAAACTCAACCATCTCTTACCCTAAACCTAAACCCAACCACCTCCAACCCTAAACCTAAACTCAACCACCTCCAACCCTAAACCTTAACCCAACCACCTCTAACCCTAAACCTAAAGCCAACCACCTCGAACCCTAAACCTTAACTCAACCACCTCCAACCCTAAACCTAAAGCCAACCACCTCCAACCCTAAACCTAAACTCAACCATCTCTTACCCTAAACCTTAACTCAACCACCTCCAACCCTAAACCTAAACCCAACCACCTCCAACCCTAAACCTAAAGCCAACCACCTCTAACCCTAAAACTAAACTCAACCACCTCCAACCCTAACCCTAACCCTAACCGTACACCAAAACTCAACCATTTCTAATCTTAAATGCAACCATCCCTAACCTTATACCTAAACTCAACCATCTCCAACCCTTAACTCAACTATCTCTCACCCTAACCCTAAACTTAACCATTTCTAACATTGTACTGTAACTTAACTCAACCATCTTTGATATTATACCTAAATTCAACCATCTCTAACCTTTTACCTAAATACAACCACCTCTAACAATAAACTCAACTATCTCTAACCTTATACCTAAACTCAACCATTTCTAACCTTATACTGTCCCTAAACTCAACTATGAAGGTGTGTTCTGGCCCAGGGCCAGGGAATGAGCGAGGGGAGGCGAATCAGCGGAGTCCCTCCGTTGATTTGCCAGATCCGCAGGATGGGAGCCTGCACCGCCTGTCTGCAGCGGCGGCTTGAACACGGCCCCCTTGGCCCGCCACATCAACCATCTCTAACCTTATGCCTGAAATCAACCACTTCTAACCCGAAACTCAACCATCTCTGATCCTATACCTAAACTCAACCATTATAACCTCATACCTAAACTCATCCACCTCTAACTTTAAACTCTGCCATCTCTAACCCTATACCTAAACTCAAGCATCTCTAATCTTATACCTGAATGGAACCATCTCTAACCTTATACATTAACCTAACCATTGTGGATGAATAGAGTTTAGTAAGTCGATACAGAGTATAACACTGACACAACTGGAAGTCAACTTGTAGCCAGTTTATACAGAGTTGAGTACTGCATCAACATTGGATGTTATTTATATCATCCCTCATGTAGCTTTTCGATGAAACACTGATGGAAGGTTTTTCATAAGAGGGTCACATCCTGCGTCTCGTCAGCCCCCGTGCACCCTCGCACACTGTCGGCATTTTGCCCTGCCTTTCATTTTCATCCAACCTTCGGCGGTGGTGAGGCATTTCTCCTGTAGAGAATCCTCCGGTGATAATGGAAGTGCTCCGGGCCACGCTTCAATTCAGCTCCGAAAGCACTTTACACATAACACAAGACGTTTAGCTGAATCGCGTATAATGCCAAATTCACCCTCTTCCATAAATTCGATGGCGCTTCAAGTTGCTGAAATTAAATTTCTTGCTGGGACTATGTTGATACTTATACATTTGACGTGGAACGCAGCTTAATGACATTTGAAGCGTCAAGTTGGTTAAATGACAACCTCAATTCCCTACAATGGACTGTGTTGAAGTGCTTTTGGAGATAAATGAGGTTTCAAATGGTGCTTGCTTCAATTATATTGCTGGAGGGATCGCTGCTGGGGATTTTCCCTCGCACCCAGCGAATGTTAGATTAACCGGAAAACTGTATTTAATTAGAGAAAAGACCACGGTGAAGTACAAAATAGGGTTGAGCGTCTGAAATTTGGAGGGGGGGGGGGTTATTGTTTTAGACCTGTTTTTCTTTTTTTGGACATGGGAGAGGAGGAGTAGAAGCGGGAAACCGACAAGAACATCTGCTGTTTGTGTGATAAGGAGGAGCTGCGACATGTTCCCCCCCCCCTCCGTCTCTCTCGGTCTGTCTTCCCACTCCTCTCTCTCTCTCTCTCTCGCATCTGTATCTGTCTTTCTCCATCATCCACATACACAGGTACGCACACACACGCACGCAGACACATAAACACACACACACACACACACACACACACACAGCAGCATCCAGCCCTGAGGCGCGCAGTGATTTTTTTTCGTCTTACTGCAAAAGAGTAAATCTCTTAACCTGTTGACGGTGTGGCAGTTGAGCACTTTCTCTCTCTCTCTCACGCCCACACACACACACACACACACGCACCTGTCGATCTAAGATTCACTTGTTGAAGGAGAGATGAACTCAGGTCAACATCAACTCTCACCTGTGTGTGTTTCACTTACAGCCATCTGGGTATTACCCTCGGAGCCCAGATATTATGACAGAGGATCTCTCTCTAAATCTAATTCACAAAAACCCACAAAAATATCCAGGAAGAAAAGCTCTCCCTGCAATATTATTTTCTTCCGCCGACATGACTCTTCAGGCTATAGAGTCTATTACCAGATAATTTTACTTCATTTCAAATGCAATGATCCATCTGCGATGTGTGCGATATTAAATGTGAGTCTCTTTTTACTCAATTTGCCCAGCAAGGCTGTTAAAGGGTGTTTAATCACCAGCGAACGATTTGCATGAGGTCCGCCCATCTGAATTACAAACAGAGACCCTGATTACATATACAGTATCAGGCAGCTTATTTTGCCCTCAACCAACCAACCAAAAAGAGGACGCTTCCGCCTGCAATTTTGTGAGGGTTCAAAGAATGTCCTCCATTTCAAGCTTTCTAAATAAAAGAAGACTGAACAGGATGATGACAGACTACAAGCTCTTCATTGCCAGCATGTAGGGAAAATAAATAAATAAAAGTGTTCTGTATCAAGGTTGAGAACAAGCTGCATACTCAATGCCAGCCAAAACAAAGTCATTGACGCCCAAGCATGGAACTTCGTATGCATGTTTCTGGAAATCAAAGTTAAGGCATGTACAGTTTATGACGTTAATTAAAACTCACCTTGGCTCGAGACCATTTTCATGGTGGGGTACACAATGTCAAAAAATACACATTTCAAAGTAAAGTACTGTTTAAATTCTTGAGGGTTCTAGAGAGAATTCAAGTGTTCTATCATCATGTTGAGCGGTGTCACCCAAACACAGGTTTTAGGCCATGTTTCAGAGTGAGAAGACTGAAACGTGGCCCTTGAGATATGTTCATGAAGGATTTGCATGTGCCATTAGTATAAAAGATTTATTTAAAAAACCTTGAACTCCCATTTATTAAAAAAATACATCAAACGCTACTCGTTACTTGACATACTAATCCAGTGTTCCATTTGACGTCTCCATTCCCAATTCATATTCGACATTTTTGCTTGATCACATGCGTATAGTCAATGTCAACTATGCCCACATTATGAATCTATTCCTCAGTGTTTTGGCAAGGGGGACATTTGGTCCTTGTGTTTTCACAGAACATCATTTAATTTTATTGATTCGGTCGTTGCTTCCCACATGAGCGTCACTATGTTCTGTTTCGCCCACAAATCCAAAGAGTCAACCTTACCCTGCACATCCTCACGTGGGGCATATCAGGGCTGGTGTGCCACCTTGATGTGTCTCTGTTCTTCAGGCCTCAATATTTTCCTTTAATAACCTTGACACAGTGTCTTGATTAAGAGGCACTAAAATTGCAGAGCCCTTTGCTTCCCAGAAGGGTGCTCCATAAATAATGTTGTTATTATGACTGTGGACGATGGTCACATTGCTTTCGAATACCACTCTGAAATGCAAATCAGATGGGAGGAGATATGTCCCCCTTGTCTTGTGTTCAAGGGCACTTGCTCGTCGCCCTGCTCCCCTCCATCTGAAGAGGAGGAGAGACGATCTCTGCCACAGTCAGAGAATCTTTTTTTTAAGTGAAACGTTAGTTGCCCCTTGAGCAAGACAGTGGCCCACCAGTGAAATCCCCATTTAGGCTGAAGCATACAAGTTCATACAAGTTCATAGAGTATTTGTTTAACCCCACAAACAGCTGAGCTTTGCCTGACAAAATCGTAGTGGTACATGCATGCTCAGCAAAAAAAAAGTTGCACTTTTAGACACTTGCAGAGTTTTATTTTACAGGTAAGTTTGTTGCTCTGCTGATATTGGACACAGTGATGTTTACACCCACAGAAAGCTGATCAAGGATAGTTTTTCCTCAATTGTTTACTCACGCTTTCTGAAAACATACCACTTATACTCAGAACTCTACACACAAATCCAAAAACACACACAAAAATGTAAAACTTCCCAAATCTCCTGCAAAATGAAACTCTGCATTCAAAACAATGTTATGTCTTCTCAAAATGGTGTTTTGTATTGCAATGCACACACACACCATCATATGACTAGACATTTCTAAGAACAAATTGAACACTGATGTGCTTAATGAAATAAATGAATGAATAAAACACTACTACACTTCTATGAATGGAAAATCTTAGTACGAATGGATTATCACGAGATTTATGTCTTTTGCATGTTCAGTGTTATACTAACTACGTATGTACAGTAGTCCGTTTTAAAATATATTTGTACAATGTTTTTATATTCAAATATAAAACATAGACAATATATATATAATATTAACAAAAAAATGTTTTCCCCCAAAATACTGTATACATCCATCCCAACAAACACAAAGTTGGGTGCGTAAAGTGTTCTGCATATATACAACAAATAATAGATGCATGTACTCGATACAATACTGAGTACTCCATTGATATGCTGTACTACAATACTGTAAATGAGAGTAGTTTTCTTACCTAGTCTTATTTCGGAAAGTCCGGACGATGGACGCTAGACTGAACCTGCTCCGTCCAGCCTCCCTCATCGTTAGACCGTGGTTGGCCACAGGGTCAACAAAGTGGCCCGGAATTCACAAGAGATTATGGCTCTCCTTGGTCTTGCTCTTCCGCTTTCTCATCCTGCTCCGCTCCGTCCTCCTCCTCTGACTCTCACTCCTCTCGCTATGCCGCTCTCTACTATGTTGGCATCGGTTGCTCCATAACAGAAGAGCTCACCTGTGGCCCTTTTGTTACAGTAAAGCTCAAATTGCTAATCGAACAAGTGTGCAACATGTGTTTGCCCATGTGCGGCGTCAGTGTGGATAGTGGGAAATTTCAGTTTTGCATTTTGAATGGCAGTGTGTGCAACAAACAACCTGCAGCCCAGAGTGAGCACACGTCTGAAAATATCAGACAAAATGGCTCCGGCAAAGAAGGAGATTTCTGTTGCTTAGGGTAGATTTTCTTCAGGTTTATTGTTGTCGATCAGAAACAGTAGAAACGGGATCAGATATCTCATTGTACTGGCTGCTACAAGCACAAAAACAGAAGAGCTGTCTGCGCTTTGGCAGCCACATAAACCCTTTTGGTCAAGGCGAGAGAGACAGAGAGAGAGAGCGAGAGAGAGAGAGAGAGAGAGAGAGAGAGAGACGTTACATGATACATCATGGTGTGAGTGTGCTATAGTTCACCTGTAGTAGATAACTGGAGGGTTGGCCTTGGCAGAGCAGTGGAACTTGACTAGATTTCCCTCCAGAACGGGTTGTGGCTCCACAGTGAGGTTGACAATAGGCAGATCTTTAAGGGAGAATGCAATGTGAAAATCATTGTTAGGATGTAGATCATGGAAGGCTGACAAGCGGACGCTTTGGTAACTGAATGCATAGCATAATTCTACACTCGTCTGTAAAATGTAGTGGCATTTAGCGGAACGGACTTGGCAGAAATGGAATATAATATTCACAAGTATGTTCTAACTAGCGTGTAATCCCATGAAAAATAAGAATTGTTGTGTTTTCGTCATCTTAGATCGAGCCCTTTATATCTACATAGTGAGCAGGTCCTCTTCCACAGAGGCCGCCATGTGGCACCGTCATGTTTCTGCAGGAGCCCAGAACGAACAAACCATACACTGGCTCTTCCTCTTCCTCTTACCTCCGTAACATTACTGGCTGGTCTATCCGGTGTTTGGCTCTGAAAACGGATAATAAAATATGTATCCTGCTAACACGATCTCGCTCTCAGACTAAACGGCCAGGAGAAAATAGCTTTTCAGCAATACTTCGCTAATGCGATCGTGTAGCTTCTCCTACAGGACGTCGTTGGAAAGAGAGGGGTGAGGGGATAGGGGGGTATTCAGTTTGTTGCAATTGGCAACCTCATCACTAGATGCCACTAAATTCTACACACTGCTGCTTTAGTGAGAGATTTAAATTGGCAGGTTGAAAACCCACAACACATATATGATCCAAATCCGGTCTCGAACAAAAACAACAGCTTCACATCTAAAAACAGAAATTCATATCTTCAGGTGAAAGAGACTGCTGTCTTCTGTAAAAGGCAGACTAAAACAATCAACATCTTTACATTTTGTATAGGAATGATAGTTGCTGCTAAACAGGAGTAAATAATCATGCAAATGCTACACTCAAAAAGTTTAATCACACGCACACACAAAAAAACTATGATTTGCAATCTGAATATATACAACATGTAATGACATTTATGAAAACAATAAAATAATGAACCCTGCCTGCGATCCCTCCTGCTAAAAGACACCATCTGCAATCCAACCACTGATCTGGTGGGGTGAGAACAGGGAGAAGGCCACATGGGAGAAATTGGGGTAAGTTGAAAATGCATTGCCAAAAGGTCCCTGGATTACTCGTAGAGCAAGCAACCGACATGATGGAAAAGTTTTTAGATTTGTACCGCAACATCATACATAATATATACGGCACGCTACTCAGCTCTCCATGGAGGTCCCAGCCAGCTGGTCAAATCAACAAACAAGCCGGGCTTGCTCAGTGCTTGTTCGACATTCAGCCCAGTTCAAATACCAGCGTCCACAAACTCTTTCTTCTGCAACAGCCAGAGATACATACTGAGGGCAGCAGGGCACACTGTCCCCTGTGAGCTCCAGCTAGCAAATTCCAGCTCCAGCTCCAGCTTTTGCAGAGTCAGGCTGGAGTTGCATCTAGAAGCAGTTCAAGTCCAGCGGCGGTGTCACGGTAGCCCTTTATTACTGTGCCGAAAAATCCCACTGTCCTTATTGTTTTGTGTTCCAACTACAGCGGAGGAAATTGGTTATTTCAGTAGTGCAAATAAAAACAAAGGCTTAATATCTAATTGCCTCAAGATAAATGCAAGACATTGCCCTCAGGACCGAGACAACACCAAAATGATTCTTGTAGAATCAATATCAGAAAAGGTGAGAACCCAATAAGTGGAGCGGTTCAATAGCTCCATCAACAGACGGATCCACGACAGGAGTAATGTTTTTTTTTATCAAGCCTCACTCCTTGCGAGAAAGCACTGAGCCACAAATGAGTTTGACTTCAGCACAGCAAGCTGTATTATTCCCCGTTATCAACTAAGGTCCAGTCAAGGCTGCACTCTCAGTATCAGAGAGGAGGTCTGGATGGAGCAGCAGCAGGCTTTATTGGACACTTTCACTCAATAAGTGCTTAATTGCTTCAGAACTGGATGTGAGTTCCAGCACCTCTGGAACTCACCGTGATAATTTTTTTCCACTTCAAAAAATGCAACAGATCTTTCATTTCGGCAATATGCAGTAAATATTCCAGCAGGGGCTATAAAATAAAATACTTTAGGGGCTGTCTGCCCCTAAAGTATTTTATTTATTTATTTGACATAAGAATCCCTTCATCAGTCTTTGGTGGAGAATGAGAAATCCCATTTCTGACAGACAACTAGATTTACTTTAAAATTACATTTATTTTGCATTGTTCGAGTTTGGTGTCTGGGCTCTACTGCCCATCACTCCAGGCCAGATGTCCAGAAAACATAGGCATGCTTAGCGATCTTGAAATACAGGAGTGATCCCCCATTGGATAGAAGAGCAGAGCTCAACAGGTGGATGCAGGGGAGGTGGAGGGAGTGCAGCAAAGCAGGCGGGAGGGAGTGCCTTCTTAAATAGGGGCACAGAAGCACATGGCGCCGTCGAGTTGTCTGACAGAACCAGCTCTACAAACTATGCATCATTTAAATATTAATTTTCTCTGCCTTTAGATTTTGACACTTGGAATCATGTTCAAGTGTCATGGATTGGAGAGGGTATAGTCTTAAAAAAGGAGCTGAGGGAAACTTGTACTAATCTGGTTGTACTAGCCTGTTCAGAATTATTCTACTCTCCTATTCATCTCTAAACATAAAAAGCATTCCACTAAACCTTTGAGAGACACACAACTAAACATCTGACAATAGCTGCTGTAACTTTCACTTCACTGTATCCCTACCTTTTAACTGTAACCTGTGTGTGTGTGTGTGTGTGTGTGTGTGTGTGTGTAAGAGTCTTGATAGGTATTTTAAAGTTGAGCCATTAAGTTTTAATCTGCAAAAGACAATTATTTTACATCTTACAATTTGCTATTGCCTTGTAATAGAGCGATGTGGCTGGCAGCAGAAAAAAAAGCTGGTTCAGTTGATACATTTGGCTAAGAGCGGTTTGGATAAATGGGGTTCTCCTGTATAGATTATATTTATTGTACAGAGTACGTTTGCCTTAAATGTATCAAAGTGATTTTTTTTCCATATAAATGCACCTGCTTTGTTTATGTATACAGAGGTAACAGCTGATCTATATCATGGTCTCAACAAGCAATTCAAATATTACTCACTCCACATTCAGTTATTCAAATGTATGAGTCTCTTGCTCCCATTACTTATTTTAATAATGCGTCACTAATCTCTGTATTATGCTCAGGCCAGGCAAAGCCGAGCCAGAAAACAAGCACAAAAACTGACTCCGGGGTTCGTCAGATGAGCTTCTTACATCTGCACAGTGAAACACCACTTCAGCCAGATGGAAGGAAGAGTCAGTGAGAGCGCCGAGAGGGCTTCCCAGTGCCTTCACAGCTGTCCAACCGCTGCTCTCCACTGTATGAAGAGCGGCTCACGTTTGAGAAATACATTTTGTATGCAACTAAATAAATAGCGAATTGTGTCCCAGCCTTAGGGTGCTCTGGTGTCCTGTTTGCAAGCGTCAAGCTGACATCAAAATAGTGTTTGCGCGCTTTTATTTTTCTCACGCCAACTGACAGGACACGGAAGATGCTTTGAATAACGCTGAAACTAATGGCTGAGATCACCCTTTCAAGTCATGCTTTCAAAGCAAACTGTAAGCTTTAACCAACTGTTAGGCGACTCGATTTTCCGAGTAGGTATACAGGCTTTGCAAATTTTTTTTGTGTGGAAAAATACCACAAAAATACTCAACTTCATTCAACATTTGAAAAAAACAAACAAACAAAAAAACTCAGATAACATCCATGGGGTACAGACAAAGTGGAAATTCAAATAGAAAGAGTGCAATTTGAATTTACTTTATAGATATACACATTTTTAAATTTTTTTATTTGTAGTATTTTTGAACATGACAATTAAGTTAGCCTTCATCGTAACGTCTTGACAATTTTTACTTGAAACCGGTCTTGCATACACATTCCAAATGGTTGGTGTTTTTTTCTTGGTTTGTTATAATGGAATGTCCTTGTGCATTTTCCATGGGTTGAAGCCCTATTGCTTGGACTTGGGAGATAAGTTAAATAAGAGGTAGTTTATTCGTTGCTCTAGATGTCTATTCATCACTGGTCTCCATATTCCTTTCCACTAAGAAAGAAGAAAGTTCCCTTTTAAATATATAAACTAATCTAATCTACAGAACAGTAGTTACAGAGGTTTTTGATGGAGCACCTTGACTGATGATTTGAATTTTATGTTATTTAATCAATGTCATAACCCATTAACCCACCAAAGTGAGCCTTAAGATCAAGTTAATTGTCAAGACATTTATAGCTTTAAGGTTAATTCACACTTTTACTCCACTACAATTTGAAGCAAATATCTAACTTTAAACATTTTCACGCCAAAATAGGATATAAATGTTGTTTAAAGTGTACTTTTATTTTCAATGCTAGGGCTATAATATTTTCTGGACAAGTTGTAATCAGTTTGCCAACTATTTAACAGACATTGAGCATTACTGTATTGACATTTTTTTCCACTTTCAATTAAACTTTTTAATGGCAGTAAATTAATCTAAAAATTACATTTATCAGCACAAAATGATGTGTTTCATTTGTGTGTTTCAATTTGATGCCTGAGACCTTGAGAGCCTAAATATTTATTTATAAATTAATATGTGGATGAGATTAAACATTCGTAAATTCACAACCCATTTGTCTTACGAGAGTGAGAGATCAGTAATTGAAATTAAATAGTTGAAGTATTTTTTAAATTTCTGAATTTGCGGAGCTATTTCATGTTTTCCACGGCACCACCTTCTGCAATACATCAGACATATCTTTGACAAATAACTAGTTTTACCTCCAAATTTCTAATTTAAACATTCAAAAGTAGCCCACGATTACCAAGATGGCATGCCACCTCACTGCCAAAACCCCCCAGAAATATTTACTTTGATGAAAACTCTATTGAGTTTGTCAGCTTTGTGTACAGAAAAATCAACTTTAGTTTGAGTGGTACAGTACACACATCACTGCATTACGTTTCCTTCTCCATTATTGACTAATACTGTAGTGTTGGCAAGAGTCCGCTTTGTTTATTACTGATTTACGTGACTTACTGCACTCCCAATGTCTGTTTGGAGGAAAATGGAGCAGAAATCAGGAAGTTAAATTAGCTTTATAATGAAAAGTATGAAGTATAAATTGTGTAAAATTAAAAAACTAATGACCTGTTTATGAGTTTGAAGCCCGAATAGATATTTTGCAGAACGGGAGTAAACAATTATAGTTGAAACCTACAAGGCTACAAACATAAAATAGCTTCCAATTATTTTACTTACTTTTCATGAGTGAGTAATGTTAGTAAATTGCTTTTCCAAATCAATTTTTTGAGCCAAATATTTTAAGCATCGTCAAATGTGACATGTATGTGGCTTTTAAGGGTCATCTTCTGATCTCCAATGGTTACAGTAAATGTCAAAACAAACATGTTTCCAGTCTGAAGCGCCATCATTGAGATTAAAATTTGACAGTCCTACAGTTACTGGCTATCATGGTATCATGTATAAGATGTTTAAAATTACACCCTGAGCTGTGTTCCATGCATAATGAACAAGGTTCAATCCCCCCCGTGCTCGTTTAGTGGCCCAGGTGGGATTTTATGTGTGTTTGTTTCAGCTATAAAAGGGCTCTAAATCTATGGGTCTGCCATCCAATCTTTTTCTATTGATCAAAGACTTTCGATGAAGTGTTTTGGGGGCAGGCTTGATTGTCTTGACTGATTTATGTGGAAGTTGGGGCTGATTACAGCCTGTGTACCCAGCTCAACGACTCCGCTCTCTGTAATCATTTCGCCGGTGCTTATGTTATGTAGCCGTTGTTTATGCGAAAGGTTATGAGAGTTTTGAAGCAAGCTTTAATGCGAGCCAAATAAAAGAACAACTGATGAGTCCTGAGTATCTATAATAAAAATGTTTATTCAGTGGGATTATTTTAGTATTTAACAGACCTTATTTTTTTGTACGAGTTGCCATGGCTCTCAAGGCTGGCTATGCCACCCTGGTATGTGAGACCGCACCTCGGTGCTGCGCGTCGGTGAATTCCATCCTCACACCAACACTGTGACAAGCCTATGGGGATGCAGCCTTTACAATCAAAGCAAAAACATGGGTATGTGTCACGACAACAAACAGACACACTAGTTATCTTAAGCGCCACGTAACTTCAGCTGTGAAAGTATCTTTTAAATTCTAATTCCTGTAATTCTTTACCTTGGAATATATTGAGTACACTTGTACACTCGTGGGTAAATAATTGGTAGACAGGAGTGGTAGAGTGTGTGGGGAAAGCTGCAGAGACCTTTGTGGGCAGCACCCGTCTGCATCTGGCCATTAATTATAAACAAAATAAGTGCGTTTCTTGGTCCATGCTCCGCCCACTCCCTGCAATTACCCCCCATGCTTTGCCTGTTCTTACAATTACCTTGAGACATCCTCTGCCTCGTGGCTCCTTTGTGCATTGACTCCAGCACAGCTCGTTGCAGGAAGGAGTAAGGGAATATAAAAGGACCTCCAAAAGATAACAAGCTCATTTTTTTATTTTTTTATTGCCCGGATCCTGTTTCCTACCACGTTACCGTGGATACACTGCTTATTATAATGAGCTTCATGTTTCATTAGCATAAAATATATGGTGTCATGCATATTTATTTAATGTGATGTGGGATTTCTTTGATTTACTTGACAGTTAAGGACAGACGCCTTGGTCCCAGCGTGTGAAAGTTGTAGCATATCAATGTCATTCATTCAGAAAAAGCTACGTCTAGTGCTTCCGCTACAACTCTGCAATCTGTAAAAACCTATGTAGGCGCATTAAAGATTTAATTTGCGGAAGTTGAAGTTGAAGAAGTTGACGACTCTTTTCGAAATACATATTGGCAAAACGTGAAAAGAAGATAAATGAATCTCCAGTATATAAAATATGAGCTGCTTTGAATTCCAATGGCTGAGACAGTGTGCTTAACTATGCAACAGAACAAGGCCATTTGATTCCTCTCATGTTGATCTATTATCCATGGGAAAATGCACTCTACAGTAGAAAGTCAAACTAGAACTGTACAACGTAGCCCCTTTTTTTGACACTGAATTGGGGCAGTGCGATTCTTTTACTTTTTAAATTAGATACAGTGGGTTTACACTTATCTATTTTGGGTCTATTTTGACAGTTCTGGAATCACTTCTAACTGGGCGACCTGTGATGAGCGCTCTTTCAAAGAGAAAGCTCATGCCGTCGGCGGCTGTCACACCTGAGAGCCCAGGATGAAGGTCAGTGTCAGGGTCCGCCGTGGTGGGTTACACCCCCTCCCGGGCCCACCCACGCCTCCATGCACACACACACTCTGGCAGAGGAACAGCTGCTTCCTATCAATATTAACAGGCGGTCGTCATCCGCCCTCACAGCGGTGAGTCACCAGGGCTTCCTCTGGTTTGACCCCCTGGTGCCGCTGCTGTCTCTCTACCTGGACGGCTCTGCAATCATTTATTCATCCAGCCCCTGTCACCACCCTGAGACAAGAAAAGGGGAGTTGATGGCTGCCTTTTGTCAATTTGATGGCCTAGTTCTGCTTTCATTAACATATTATGTATCCTATTTTTTCCATTCATAGATTTTAGATTTTTTAAATATCACTTTTTTTTTATTGTTTTATTGTTATTGTTTTATTACTATTTGCCTATTTTGTTGTGAGATTCTGTGGCGCTTTAATTTCCCTCCATGGATGAATCAAGTATCTATCTATCTATCTATCTATCTATCTATCTATCTATCTATCTATCTATCTATCTATCTATCTATCTATCTATCTATCTATCTATCTATCTATCTATCTATCTATCTATCTATCTATCTATCTATCTATCTATCTATCTATCTATCTATCTATCTATCTATCTATCTATCTAACTATCTATCCATCCATCCATCCATCCATCTATCTATCCATCCATCCATCCATCCATCCATCTATCTATCCATCTATCTATCCATCCATCCATCCATCCATCCATCTATCTATCCATCTATCTATCTATCTATCTATCTCTTAGATACGGTAGTGCATTTTTCGGGCTAATGATAAATCCAACAGAAGAGGTATTTGTCAAAGCGATCCTCACGTTGCTTTAGAAGCTGCCCCTACTTGGCCGTTCCCTGACCCCCAGGCAACGTTTCCCCAACTCTGTTTTTTATTTTTATTTTTTGCAAAGCTTCATTCGAGTTGCAGCAAAATAAAGAAGCACGCGGAAAACATTTGCAAGCACACATTGAATCTCCCGTTCCAAAAAAAAAAAAAATGGCGGTGCTACCATTGCACAACTGAAGGATTAGTGGTCCCTCTGACAATGAACGCAGCGTTGGCTAATCATTTAACTTGCACGTTTCAGCCTCTCCGAGCTGCGGCTTATGGACTTCTGTCTGGATGGCAAAAATACAGTCGGGGAAATAGAATGCATGGGGAAGAAGAATAGATGTGTCAAGAGTAACGCATCTCTGAATAGCATTTTCTGCTTTATTAGTCATACTTAATACCTTTGAAGGAGCTGCGAGGGATACAAAGACCCCCTATTCCGAATCCATAACTTGCAGCTAATAGTTTTTTGTGATCAAATCAACCATCTGACGATTTAACTATTCATAAGAGAGTACATCAGAGTGCCACGGAGAAGTGGTCGGGGTGAGGTGGCGGCAGGGGGACAAATTAGCACAGTTATTGTACTCTCCCGCTCCGCCGTGCGTTCCAGAAGGTGCTACCCTGGCGTACGCAAGACGATACAAGGGGTTTGATGGATTTCACCGCCTCGACGGCAACAAAGGGGCAATTTTTTTTTATTGTTTTCACCAGACATGAAACGCACAGAAATACAGACAGAAAAAAAAAAAGGAATTTAGAATGAGCTGAAAAAAAATTGAGGATAATACACGCAAGACAAAAACCAAACAACCATCCAATAATTGATGAAATCAAATCTCTTCCAATGGTTATTGTTGTTATTTTCTTTTCCACTGTACTCACGTTGAATGTCGATGGTGACCGTTGCGTCTTTCCCGTTTGGAGCCGCCTTGTTTGAGGCCCGGCAGGTAATATGCTGTCCAGACTCAATGTTGCTGGGAGACAGGTAGAGTGTGCTGACTGTACTCTCCCTCCTGCCGTCTCGTAACAGCGTCTGGGGAAAGCGGCAGAGCACAAGCTAATTTCACAAACAGTGGCTGTAATGCATTATTCAACTCAGAGATACGTTTTTTTCTTGATTTATGGCTTAAGCGAGGTAATATGGTACGTTTGACCTTGAGGTCGTGCGACAGAGGGAATAATACCAGATTAGTTTATACTGAATTGTCACGGACCGCCGCTACTAAGCGGCCTGCGCCCTTTTTATGCTAAATTTCCCCGGTGAAAATTTTGATGAGCATCGGAAAACACACCACCGCACCTGGCTTGATTTTATTAATCAGTTCTCCACTGGGAAAAGCAGGCAGGATACAGATGCGAACTAGACGAGGGAAAAGTGGTCGTAGCATCTACGGCATCAACTGCCGGTTCGTGAAGAGGCGATTTTTTTGCCTTTATGATCGCCGCCATCTTGTCAGGATGTGGAGCCGAAGCTTCCAAATTTGGGCAGCGCGGCATGGTCTTGGTGTGTTGTGGGGCGGAGCGAAACCAGCAGACCTAGGTAGCAGGTAGCCCACCTATCTACCTTGCTTGAACACGAATGAGAGACCTGTCAATCAAGGCAACTACACCGTCAAATGTACTTTGTTTTAAGCTGTGAAATCCTCATCCTCCCCATTAGACAAAGTACACTTAAATATGGAAACCCTGAAGTATATTGACTCTGTATTTCATGTGAGAAGTTTCTTTTTTCCACCGACTTTCATTGTCAGAGGTTTTCTGGAGCGGCGTCGAGCAGCCCTTTGCTGGAGCGCGGTTTAGGGTTCTTCCTCACTGGCTTCAACACCCGGCTGCCTTTACCGATCCGTAGCCTCAGTGGGTCAGTGAAGAGCTGCGGTGTGTGTGACTGCACAGCTAGTGGGGAATTAGGTCCCATCACGAGGTAAGGCCGTACAGGCTCAGGCAGACATTCGCAGCGGCCCCACCTCCACGAGGGACTTGTTTGTTCCACTTGCAGGTACTTTGATCTAACCTGAGCGTATGCAGCATGGTCTAAATGAATTCACCACGTGTACGGTGGTCTCCTAAAACGTACTAAGCAGGTACGGCACCAGATTATGAAACCAACTCAGAGCCCAACAGTAGCTGGAGGACTGGCTTCGCTGGCAACGCACAGGGAGGACACTCTGATACCACATGTGGGAAGGACGCGTTTAAGAAAACAAACAAGTTGACAATTGCTATAATATTTACACTTTCCTTCACATGGACTTCATATCGTTTACATTTCTCCCTTTGTGGGCATTCGTTTCACAGCCCACTTACACCGGGGTCTGGTCTGATCATGAGCTCTCTATCTAAGGCGACATCCAAATGTTGTGTAGTGGGATCCATTTTTATTAACAAATCAACAAATCAGTAAAATCTACGTAAGTACCCCCTTTTTGAAACTGCTTTCGAAATTGATGTGTGATTTGCATAACTTTTTTTCTCAGTTGTACAACTCGTACTCGTGTGTGTTTTAGTAGGGTGTTTGGGTGCTCTTGTGCATTTTTGTTTTGTGTCAATAGATGGCTCTCACTTTTTTAAATGATCTGTTTTTCGAACTCACTGTCTCTTAAACAGCTAATTAGGTGGAAAAGCGATACTTAACTAAATTAGCATACACTATAGCAAAACCAGAACTGGTTCAGATGGCACTCGGAAAAGATACAGATGTTGTCCTGAGTGCTAAAGTGTGTGTGTGTGTGTGTGTGTGTGTGTGTGTGTGTGTGTGTGTGTGTGTGAGTGTGTGTGTGTGTGTGTGTGTGTGTGCGTGCCTCTGTATGTGTGTGTGTGTGAGTGTTTAAGCCTTTGTGTGTGTGTGGGTGGGTGGGCTTGTTTTCAGAACAAGCTCTAAGAGAAATTTCATTCAGTCGATGGCAGAACGGGAAGCAGCACAAAGAAAGGAAGAAAGACGAGAGGCAATAGAAAAGTTCCGCTCCGTATGTCGGGACAGATGCTCACAGAACGCTTTACGCTGCAAAGCTTCTATCTATTTGAAACGTTGCACACCTGGATTCAGTTTTTGCATTTAACTCACACCTCAATCAGCAATTACATGCTCCCACGAACAACAAGCAAAAATCACCTTATTTTGTGTGCTTTTTATTTTTAATCTCAGGATGCATGTGATGGACAGATGCCATCTTGAAAGAAAATACTTTACAATAAGAAAGGACGAACAGACACCAAACCTGTATTGTCATGAGCCACCTACAGTATTCTGTTTCTTTGCACCAAGTGTGGTGAGCCAAGGCAACTTCCTTGGCAGAACCGTTGTGACTCACGGATGAGTCAGCCGTGGGTTTAGCCTTTAATTGTACTGACCGTGAACTCCACGCTACTGGAGACGGATTTTGGTCCAAGAGGCACCGCAGCTGAACCTTCAGTGATCAAAACAAAAAAACAAACAAAAAAAAAAAAAACCTCCCATTTGATAGTCAAGTGTTGCTGGTTTTCCAGGTTAACATGCTTTGAAAACAGTGAGAAATGTTTTTTTTTTTTTTTTTTTTAAAGCCTGGAATTATAGATATTAAATACTGATAATAAGGTCCTGGAATGGTGTGATACCAATATGAACTATAAATCAATCACACATCATTGGATTTACAGGTCTGTTCATCAGAGATCACTCTCCTTCTGTTTGCCTCGATGTGTTCTTGCTCTTGCTCGAGGTGTTAATTGGAGCGGGTACTTTTACTCACTTACTTACAGTACACTCAAATTCACACAAATTCACTAAAGGCAAGACTACTTGGGTGTAATTTTGGACAACTCCTCCCAATCTACTCCGTTTCCCTTCCCAGACACAATCTGACTCAGCTCCACTGGGAGGAGTGCATGAAGTTGGTCCCTGAGGGGAATGTGGGGAGGCTCCCATATCCAATCCCACCGGTGAACTCTCATGTTTGGCAATGCGAAGAACAGAGCGCAGTTCGCACCATGTCTTTAAAGGGGGTGGTGGTGGTGGTGGTGGTGGTGGGTGGGCTACTTCAGAGCTCTGTCCGTTTTGAAATTACTTTTTCATCTGAGAGATGATCCGGTACCTCCACCTCCACCATGGGTAATAGATCTCCCTGATGGAGGAGACCTTCCCCACCATGCTTACTCCTGGGAGACATGAGTGGGGGGGGAAGCGTTCTGCGTTCTCCCGCCATCCCAACAGCTCCACGGGGGGTTTGGGGGAGTCTGTGATTCATTGGAAGAGCGTAATCGTAGAAATCGGGACAGTTTCTGTTGTCAAGACATTTATTGAAGGGGATTTTAAATTTATCTTGATGGAATTAACAGTCTTTCCTCAGTATGTCAGGAGCAATTTCGATTTTCAAATGTTTTTCTTTCCTATATCTGACTATTTCTGTTGTTTTTTTCCTGTAATTATATATCTGATCATTTTAATTTAAATGTTATTTTTACTTCAATTTTTATTATTTTTCATCTTATCATTTTTATTCTGCATTTTTTCAGGGAGGTTAATTTTTTTATGCTAATCCTCTCTAGTGAAATGCACCGAACCTCACCAGCACAAATTCCTTGTATATGTGAATGCACCTGGCGGGATAATTAAGGATTCCAATTTTTGGTTTTACCCCATCTACCAAAGACAAACAAGTGATTCTCCATGTTCCATTCACAGCTGTGTTAATCCCCAAACATCCTTTTGAATTATAAAACATACGTTTCAAACAAGGCGAGCGGCACCAACAGCGCCAGTTAAGTATCTATCTCCCCTATTTATCTACCTACTCTATTTATCTATCTTTTTACTCTACAGCAAGTGATATAGTAGGTAGTACTGCATTACACTGTGGTGGAACTTAGGTTTTTCAAACCACGGCTCATGTGGCTGCATTACAGCAAAGCTTTTGGCCGCTGTGATAATGGGAATTGAATGGTGTCATGGAGCCCTCAAAGTTATCATTGAGGTTGACTCATTCCGGAAGTTCCCAAATAGAACAATAACACAACGTTGGCAAGAAGTCGGATAGATGGAAAATGTACAGGAAAAGACATGCATGTATGGACAGAGAAACCATGGCGGTACACACTTAACTGCAGACATAAATCCGTTTACAAATTTGCCTGTGCATGCAAGGGTATGGAGTTATGTAAAGATTAATGATGAAGATAGGCTCTCCATTTAATCAACATGTGCGAGTGTCAGGGTTTCTGTCTAATTTATGCGCTGCTAACGAGTGATGTGAGCGACCACGGGATGCTCTGATGGACTGCACCGACCAAAGCAGGAAGCCAAACAGGTTATATTGCACATATTTTGTGTGTGTGTGTGTGTGTGTGTGTGTGTGTGTGTGTGTGTGTGTGTGTGTGTGTGGTGTGTGTGCGGCAGCCTCTGACTACCCCCACTCCCTTTTAATGACATCATGAATACGCTCCCACAGGAAGGCATGAATAATCAAGAGCGCTGCAATGGTTTTTTCGACAAAAAAAAAAAAAAAAAAAAAAAAAAGTTTTTTGTGTTTAAAGCATGATAAAAGTGAATCTTGGCCTGTGGATTAAAATTGGATTAAAAAATAAATAAACAAAAGAAAATAAATTTCAGCAATTAAATTGAGTCAACAAACCATGGTCAACACGTGGTTTGGGGAAAGGCCAAAGAAAGTGCCATGAGAGGGGGGTATGGCTGTGAAGAGCAAAGAGGTCAGCGAGCCTCGGATCTTCAGTAAAATAACTTCTTGGATGAATGCCCCTGCCCCTAATCCCAGATGCTCCGGGATATTAACTCATACTAATTGAACAAAATCATAAATTGCATTAGGGGAGCAGTCATCGACAGGTCGAAATCCCCAAAGTACAGCTGCAGAAATGAAAACAACGTCCCAAAGCTGTGGGCACGGGCAACCTGTGTATTACTTCCCAGCTCACGAGGTTGGCTTTTTTTTTTTTATCAACACCTTCTGCTTAGCTTGGGCTGCGCTCATTTGTGAAAGAAAACGGGAGTCTCGTGCAACTGATGGTGTTTGTACTCCAATTGCTCAAGTGCAGTTGGTCTTTTTTTATTTTATCCCCAATTATGCATTTGCTTTATGTATTTGCTTTCTTTTGTTTTGGTCTTACAAATGTGCCAAAGCCAGCACAATTGGAAAGGACGGAGACCTTGACTATTGCACTCCCCTCCCCTGGTTAGGGTTGTCAACGGCTCTATTGATTACCGGTAGATGTCTTGACATAAACCTTGTTGAAGTTACACAGAGATTCCTCCTTTGAGACAGTGTGGGTAATCCGTCATTCTCAGTGGCGATGTTATCACGGCCATTACAAGTCATTCAACTCAAGTCGTTTCTGCCGTTGGCGTTGTGTAAGGTGTAGTCAGCTGATAATTGCATTTAGTCTCGGTACGTGGATTGTTGAACACCAATTCTATATAACTAAAACTACCTCCACTATCTACTTACCTAGACTGACACATCGATGTCATGAACGGAAACAATCTTGACAGGATGAAATGCTATTTATTTTTATCATGTGTCATGCTCCATTTGTTATCCTAAAAAGTCAACTGCAACAGCAAGCAATGTACATGGCATATTGTTGCCTAACAGAATAAAATAATTAGTTGTCTACTTGGTCTAATGGCTGGCAATAAAGCCATTTGACAGTTTACAAACACCATGGCCCAGTTTATTTAGCCTGAGCTTATTAGAGACAGGCTATAACCAAGCTGTAATTAACCAAGCTATAAAATGACAATGAATAAGTGTATAGCAGTATAGCATAGTACAGTAAAGTAGCACAGCAAATATAGTAAGTACAATAACCATTGGGGAAATTGTCTCACTGGCATTGGTTCAGGCAAAAGGGCATCGTCACCTTATTCTTAAATTATACACACCCTATTAAATTTCTGCTTTATTGTGAAAGCCCAGTCGAGTTTGTGAGGACCCTGATGCTCAAAAAGTCAATAAAAGGAGTTCAGGCCTTTGGCAAGTGTGGAGGAACAGTGTGCCCAAGAAGTCATTTTCTTTTCACTTGGCTTTGAGTGGAGAAACTTACAAACTGCACGAGGGGTATGGTTGGCAGACTGGCTCTCCAATTTGGCCCACGCCAATTATTTAATCCATCTCATGATTGAGGCAGGTTTAGGCCCAATGCCATCTGCACATCTGATTTGTTGCTTTCTTGGGTTCATTGTCTGTTAGGTAACCGCTGCAGGTGCAGGCGCAGGATGACGCACTACTTGTCCATGCTAAATACATTCAAATTGAATCTATGCCTTCCACGGAGCACACAGGGTAGAATACTTTCAATATAGTCTCAATAGGTGTAAGCTACAGTATGTTTTCAAACTGTACCTTAGAGTACATGGCTCCGCTCAGCACCAGGCCGTTGCGGATCCAGATGATGGATGCGGCAGGCTTGGCGTTGTCAGCGTGGCACGTCAGGTTGAGGTGGTCTCCGGCCCGTAGACTCACTATCGGGGCGCCAATGATCACCGGGTCATCAGGAGGAACTGTGGATCAATTTGAATTTGTTTGAAGAGGACACAAAAAGGTTTTTTAGCAAGCACTGTGTAATAGCTGGGGGGAATGTTAAAGAGAATACCGTATAGGTAAAATGAATGTAAATGTAGACGGGGGTTTTACTGCCTCTATAACAGAATTTATTTTTAACAGCGATACGACTAATCACAGTTTAGAACTGTAGCTCTGTTTTTTACTGCTAACCTCAGTGTGCTGACACAAAAAAAAATATCTGAGCTTTCGAACAATTACTGAAGGGCGAGCTGGACACACTCATATGATTTGGGAAAAGTAGAAAACACTTCCTTTGAGTTCATTTTTGAATTCTTCAACAGTGTGCTGACTGGCCCAATGTGGTTTTAATGGCCGCCCACCAAGTCTCATGGCCGGCCCAGTCAATTCCCATTTACAAATCAAACGCATTCGGCCTCAGAGGGACCAACCAAAATGCATTCCGTTCGGCTCAGTCATGTTCACCAATACCACCAGTTAAATACATCCTGCCAAGACTTTTTCCACTTGCCCATGTCATTTGTTTAAAACTCGGACAACATGTAAAAAGTTGTTTTTAATATGCATAAAATGGAACCAAATGAAGTTATTTGCTGTGGTCGGCATCGGAGTGTGAGTAAGGATGCAGAGAGAACCAGGTGCAGTCAAGCTAGTCAACCAGCAGCCGTTAACCGTGATGTGCTGTGTTTCAGCTGATGCTGCAGAGTACTGACTAAAAGCCAGAGGTGCACATCCTTAAATCAGCAGAAACAGAATACAAATGGCTCTGGGAGACTGTCGTACCCGGACAGAACACTGCATTTCGTATTGTTTTCCGTTGGTTTCTGCTGTCCCAAATGTATTTTTTTCATACATATATTTCGGTAAAATTCAAAAAGGCAACAAGGCTATATGAAGCTTAACAGTACTCCCTTAAGACCTCTGGCTGTTTGAAAAGCACGAGTGTTACTTTTGGTCTGTAGTTTTTTCTCTTTATGAGCGCAAGCTTTAAAAAGACTATCGCCGCTTTTCTTGGGAGCTTTAAAATCCTTTCCTAATCATAATCCTACAAGTACGTGTGCTTTCAATGGTTCAAACCTTCCATCTGGCCGCACAGATTACACGGGCGGTATTTCACAGAGCCGGGGCGGTGCAATGCTTTTGAGAGGTCAAACAAACATCGATTGCGGCATCTCTGAAAGAGATCCAGCAGCCTGGGACATCACGAAACACAGACGGACCACCCAGGATCTCTTTTTGTACAAGATGAGGTGTGAACGGGCCGATTCATCTTTGATTATCCTTTAGTGGAACTGGAGCCATGGTTATTGCTTTGTATGCTATTTTAGCAGACTCACCGTCATAGTAATTCTTTCATATGGTTAGGGGATATCACAACACAGTGTGTACAAATTAACTGTACCAAGCCGTGAAAAAATTAAAACAGAGTACAGTACATGGCGAGCAATTACAAGGTTTAAATCCAACTGGCGGGGGTTACTGAGTTTAAGAAGATCAACTATAAATGTTTTGTTTTTTTCTCCTTAAACCTGGCCCAAAAAGCCTGCGATCGAAGGATTAATAGACGTTAAAAAAAAAAAAGAAAAGTGGATTTTCTCTTGAATTTGAAAAAAGAAAAAGGAAATCTACCATCATAAAAAGGGTCTTACATTTCGTCTATAAATATATTTTTTCTGGAACCATCATTTTATGCGAACTGCCATTTTAAGCGCAGCTTAAAAACGGAGTGAACTGATCCGAACCCTTCTGTGAGCTCTCAAAGGCTCTGGCTGCGAGAAGGAAAATGGTCAGGGCTCATGTAAGTTGGAAGATAATGTAAGATTTGGGCTGAGTGGTAAACTGGATAAAACTCTCTTTGACACCGATGGCCTTTTGCAGTGAAGACCTACTCCCGGAAGGAGCAGTTCATAAACAAAGGTGATTTATGAGAAATCTGAAGAGGATGCGCTCTTTGTCCGCTCTCGTTTTGTCTCAAGCAAGACGAGGACAGCACTGGACACGCAATAAATAAATAAATAAATAAGCAAATAAATAAAACCACAGCGAGAAAGACAGGAAACAAATGCACAAACAACAACGGGGCAGCTGAAAGGCACTGATTACATTCTCATCAGAAACTGGATCTAATCACGCTGAATTTTATTCAAACTTGAGTGAATTATTGATTGAGCACTCAGCTCATTAGGTAGCAGATCTGGGGCGAGGCTCAATCAAAAACAACATGCAGCTGGCACATCCTGAGTGCTCGGAAGAAGAGGCAGAGGAGGAGGCGAGGTGGGTAATGCGGAGGAAGAGCACGAGAGATCGGGACTGATCTCCGTCTGCCTTTAAAGGCTCCACTGTACGTCCTCATCACGAGCCGCACATTAGTGGAAGCGGCGAGGAGGCAACGCGTCCCTGCTGCCGTGGCACGTGGCCAACCGGCGGCCAGCCTACAGGATCCACTTTGTTTGCTCCTATGCGTTCCCGGCGCCTCGCTTCAGAGGGAAAATCAGCGTAGGCTCACAATTGCGAGATAATAGCAGAAGGCCCGGCGGCGTCGGAGCGCTAGAGTTCGAGGGAAAGCGCTACATGGAGGCGGAGTTCATTAAAGCCACAGACTTCATTATAGCCAGGCTATGGCTGCCCCTCTCCACTCATTAATAGCTGCACGGCTACTGATTAGAGCTTCTGTGGAAAGGCTGCATTTGGCGGACGTCTTTATTTTGAGACGCTCTCACGCTGTGAGAGGGTCGGGAGAGATGCTGAAAATGTTTTATCTTCAAGGTGTGAAAAAGAGACCTTCATTTTCACGGTCGTTCTTTCTCCCTCGCCCCTCTCCCTCGCCCTCTCTCTTTCTCCTTCGCTCTTTCTTCTCTGTCTCCATAGTATTTACATGCAGGAGGGATGGTGGAATAGCCAGTGTTGCTCTTTCAGCCACAAATCTCACCTAATTTCCTCTTTACTGAGGGCTGCATGGGGATGCCACCGGGATGGGTTTTCTTTCAGACTTTTATGGGACTCATTAGCGCCAATCTTTCAGAGATTTTGATATACCTCCAACAGTATTCCCTGCAAAGGGAGACTCAATGGGTTGAACAAAAAAACAGAGGTATTATCACAGAAGTTTCCCAGACATGCACTTATTTTGTGATGAAGAGCTGACTTAAAGTTGGCGGGAGTTGGAGGGCGCATCGGTAAACCTAGTCATCTCTCATCTGATCAGTTCACGTACACCCCAGTGTTGGGGTGGATGAACAATTAACACATTTTAACAGACTTGATATAACATTCAGAAATTAGCATTCACAACTTTAATAACTGATCACTCTGAGGAATTTGACCCGTTTTTCTCTCCTGGGAGCCCTCGTATTCATGACTTGCTTATATGAATGGATGAATATATGTTGTCTCTGTGACTGGTTTGACTTGAGGTAAAGCTCCACATCGAGCTCCACTGGTTCCCTGTAGCCGCTCGCATCAAGTTCAAGTCTCTGATGCTTGCCTACAGAGTGATGGTTGGGAATGCTCCCGTAAAAGCACATGTTACCCCCCGGTTGCTGCGCTCATCAATGAGCGTCGCCGGGCTCTGCCGGCCGTACAACCACGGCAATCCAGGCTATTCTCATTTGTAGTTCCATGTTGGTGGAACGAGCTGCCGAAAACGACCAGAGCAGGAACCTCCCTCTCTGTCTTTAAGAAGCGCTTGAACCTTGCACCTCCTCTCCTAACTTACAATTACTTAGCACTACTTAGCAGTATTTATTGTTACACTAATGTCTCTGTCGCAATGTAGCTTGAATGTTATTCTCCCTTGTAAGTCGCTTTGGATAAAAGTGCCTCACAGCAAGAAGGTCCTGGGTTCGATTCCCGCCTGGGGTGCTGTTGGCACCGTGCTCTGGGCGGGTTATCTCCCAAATAGGAGCCTTTCTGTGTGGAGTTTGCATGTTCTCCCCGTGCTCACATGGGGTTTCCTCCACCTCACGTCAGTAAGGACCCCCCCTAAAAACATGCACCCATCATCGTCTGACCAGCAATGGACATTTATCACCTGGTTCCCGGGCGCGTCCACGTATGCTGCCCACTGCTCCTGGCTGTGCCCCCAGAGGAAGGACAAGCCAGGATGGGTCAAAAGCAGAGAATCCATTTCACCGGCCACCAGCCAAAAGCGTGTGCATGTGTGTGTGTGTGCAAGCATGTGTTATAGTGTGGTGTGTTGCGTGATAAATAAAGACTGTTTCTTCTTCTTCTTTCCGCTAAATGACTAAATGTAAATGTAAATGTAAAGCCCTGATATGTACAGTGTACTGTACTTTCAAAAACTAACTTAAAAAAAACCAATACTATTATTTTTTTTTACTTTCTACATTTTGTCGTTATAGTGATCAGTGGACTGATATTGAAGATTTTAATAATAATAATATTCCTTTAATGTATTCAACTTCTAATATATTTCACTGAACCATAAATTAACCTTGGGGAGAAAAAAGCTTTGTTGTCAATGTCCTTTGATCAAAAGATGTTTTCGTAGAAAACTGGTGCACTTATGCAAATTCACAGATGTCCTGAGCATCATTTTTTTATTGAGATAATAGTAATAGTTATTTTAAGCAGACATAGAAGCCAGAAGCTGCTGTTAGCCTTTGTAATCACCTCAATAAGCAATGAGTGATCCCAACCGACTCTTTAGGTTGAAATGTACATCACATTTGACTGTAAGTAGGTTTCTAGATGAGGAAAGGAGCACACGTGGCTAGCACTTTGATATGAAATAAAAAGGTTTCCAGACAACAAATCTATAAGAAAATGACTCTATTCATGAAAACATTTTTTGATATAAATTTTACTTTCAAGTCAATATGCATTCATTGAAGGAGTTCCATCTATATATTTAAGTGCTTTAAAGGGGACCTATTATGGTCCTTTTCAAGAAGTTAATATAGGTCTCTGAGGTCCCCAGATCATGTATTTTTCAAGTTTTCGCTGAAAATACCGTGTAGATTATGCATTTTAGCCATTGTAGCATGCCTCAAAACTATAGTGTTCCAAAACGGGCTGTTTTTTGTGGGTTGAGCCACCCTTCCGAGGCCCCAAGTTCTGTGACCCAATGGGTTTGAGCACAAGTTCTGGGTTGTGTGAGCCAATGGGGTTTGGGCTTTACCGTTTTATTCCTCTGTTAACTTTCACTGATTTTCCCTTATCAGTACACTAAAATCTGTCTCTGAACAAATCTTAGGTGAGAAATAAGCAGTTGCTGAATCTTCACTCATATTAGATCTACACGGTCTAATTAAAATGTTAGTTCCGACTTGCGCCGCAGTGTCTGACGCAGCCCGGGGCTTGGAGCACCGTGCGATAACATTCAATTACAGAAACGTTGAAAAATAAAAACGAATAAATAAAATAAAATAACTACATCTATGGTTTTGTTTGGAGAAACGCAGAGTGGATCGTGTGCGGCAGCCTACAGTACAGTTAACGTACCGTGACTACACACACACACACACACACACACACACACACACACACACACACACACACACACACACACACACACACACACACACACACAAAGAAACACAGCAAATACTTACATTTCCCTCATTTCCAGTTTTGTCACGGACAGTTGATATTCATTCCTCTTTCTTTAAAAGATTTGTGCTGGTCTATAAGCCAACAACAGAGCTGTTCCCATTTTTAGCTATTAGCTTCGATGCTAGCGGGTCCAGTCACGCTAGTTAGGGTCACTCAAATGGAGGGCGGTTCGAATTCTACCGAAGCAACACTTGACGTAGGGAGGGGCTTCAAATATGAACGGCCTATTTCACCACGTGTTCTGAAATAAACAGGTCACATAAAACTGACTGGGTTGTTTTATTTCACAGTTTGTGCATTAGTAGGCCCATCAGAGACCCAAATGTATGTGCACAAGCACCGAAAAAGTGACTTTTTGATTAATGGCTTCCCTTTACAGGAAGTGATATTGATGTCTCAGGTTGAATTTCTTTAAAAATAAATATTTACTCGGGGACAGGTAACAAACTATGCTGAGAAAGACAATGGAAAACAGCCAGTGTTGGAGTGCAGCGTATACAGAATGCTCACAAATCAGACTTTTTCAAAAAGAAAAGAACTGCTGGGATCCGAGATTCGGTATATGCATACTGGTCTCTTTTATTTGCATTTTACATGATACTCACCTACTGTACCAGCTTAATATCTGTTGAAATATATAGGAAAGCATACCCAAGTCCTCCGTTTCTTTCTGAAAGCATTCGCACAGCACCCACTCGCACCACAGGCCGGTTCTTCTAGGTAGCACATGAGACTGGGAGGCACAGTAAACTGAACTTAAAGTAGAAACGTACACATGCCCTCTCCTCATTATAAGAACAAAGGCAATATAATGAGCAATTCTTGAGCAGCAGAACAAAAAGAGGTATCCATCAGGAACTTTGGTACGCAGGGATGTGTCATGGCACACATGAAACGTTAATTAAACTCTGTGGCCTTCAATACATTGCAAGCCTTTCATCATCAAAAGAATAGCGATCAGAATTTTCCAGTAAAGTAACAAAAAAGGAGGTGGAAGTCCACCACCGTTCAGCCCGACCTTGAAATGTGCAATTCAGGTGTTGAATCCTTGATGAAGAACTGGTGTGCGCTCCGACTGTAATATTTACTCACATTCTTGTTTTTTTTTACAGCATCCATGAATCCCAAAGTGTAATTCCTACTGCTTACTCGTAGATAACGCCCATGTGGTAACGCTGCACAGAACGGGACTTAACGCAGGGAGCAATAATTGCAATAACTCCGCCTGGAATCTTTCATATACACTGTAAGTATATCATATACACTTATGTGCATTTTAGGAAATAATATACTTCAGTACCTGAGTGCAAGAACCGCGTCACTGGCCTTTGGTGAAATCCTTCCAAAACTGCAATATATTGGGATATTGGATTTTGTGAATCTGGACCAGCTCTGGACCAGCATATCTTTTGATTTAAGATGTAGTAATATTATATGAGTAAGCATTTCATTTTGCATCTAAATATGGGGAAATGGGATTGTGTCTTTATGAACATTGCTAAACTGTGATTGGTAGTAAGTAGTCTGTACAAACTGTATTGTACCACCCTGCAGTGATACGAACCAGGGGGCGTATTCACAACGCAATTGCGTGGCTTTTGCGGCCGCTAAACTGGCACAAATAACAAAAAAAGCGTGCGTCTCACTCACAAAGCATTCATAAACAGTGAAATGCACCACTAACCGCATTGCCAAACTAACTCGGTGTCCCGGTGCTATTTGCGTGTATTTAAATTAGTTATAATGCATGCATTTGGTGCAAAATACTTTCCACGCAAATGAGCCTCGTTACAAATTAGCGTTCAATTAACAAACTCCGCTGCCAATAGCAACATGCCATGGTATCTACATGAGAACAAAAAAAAAAGGCTGAGCTGCCCGATCGATTGCAGAGAGCTGGTGCAACTGAAGCACATTAATAAGGGGTGTCACGCCCAGACTTTTCAGTGATCTGTTAATAATAATAATAATAATAATAATAATAATAATAATAATAATAATAATAATAATAATAATTATTATTATTATTATTAATATTATTATTATTATTATTATTTTTTTTTTTTTATTATGTCACGGCATCTCCAGGTAGCGGAACCTGCAGCCATCCGTGGTGGTTTTCAAAACGCACTCCAAAAGCGACTTGTTGAGACTGTGAATTTTCATTTAAAATATGGCCTTACAAACGTTGACAAAAACGGTTCTATTATTCCTATTCAACTCAAAAGATATTGAAAGAACAACTAAAGGTTATAGGGAATAGTGATAAAGTATCTATAAATCTATAGTATATAATCTACATCTATATAATCTATAATATATATATATATATATATATATATATATATATATATATATATTTTGCCCATGTGGTACACATGCTTATCCGGTTGAACTGCCAGGATACTCCAATATTATTAATTAGGTGTAATGCAGGTTTAACTGAACATAATTAATATACACACACACACACACACACACACACACACACACACACACACACACACACACACACACACACACACACACACACACACACACACACACACACACACACACACACACACACACACACACAGTATAGACTATGCAGTATAGACTATATTATGTATTTCCATTGTTATTTTATACCATGAAGACAGTACCATTCATTTCACAGGCAATACACAGATTGGAAAGGATTCATTCTCAGCTGCCATTTTTTTAAAGGGGAAACTAATGTCTTACTTCCCAATCACCTGTGGTGTTTGACCGATGTGGGAGGACAGAAAAAAAAAGGATAACGCATAGGAAAACGCATAACAAAAAGAGAGAGAGAGAGTCATGGAGAAAGAGAGAGGCAACCCCTTTGGAAGCTGAACCTATCCCCCCGATGCCACGTTTGTGAAGGAGGCACGGCCTAATGGTTCCAAATTGACAATTTAAAGTGGCTGGTCAATAGATTCCTCATGAGGCCACACTGAGGCCAAGTAACCCCCCCCGCCCCCGCCACACACACACACAGACACACACACACACACACACACACACACACACACACACACACACACACACACACACACACACACACACACACACACACACACACACACACACACACACACACACACACACACACACACACACACCACTACCCCTCCCCTCTGTGTGCACTTTAATTATTATTGCTGGATGCAGAGAAAGTTTCTCTTTCCCTCTGGCCCTTGACGCTCTGCTCTCTCCGCATACAGAAAAAGCGGCTCTCGATTTGCTAGGTGCATGCTCTCTGCAATGAAATTCACTAATCCTTCGGGTTGGGGGGGTTGGTAAAAAAAAACAAGTCAAGATTTATTCAGTCTTGTGCGAACCGATGAGAAACATCATGTAGAGCTGTGATCTCTGAGTGATAAGGCGTAGGCAGGGGCTGTTAAAATACCATAGTCGGAGGAGGGGAGGAGGTCAGCGGATCAGGCAAAATGGGACCAGTTATTTCAAAAACGATGCGGGTCGGCTGTGCCATTCTGTTTGATTCTAGAGATGGGTTTTCATTTGTAGAGTACATTTAACTCAGCACAACATTCCTGGCTTTCAACATTCTTCCCGAAAAGGTTCTCCGACGCGGCTTTCAATGAGGTGCCTTTATGGTGCCAGAATTACCGCAAGTGGTTACACCAAAACACCAAGAATGTGTGCTGCATACAGCTGAATGTAGACCCAAAATGAGTTTATTAACTGATTTGTAATCTGCTATGATGACACCACCATGTATTTCAAGCAAGCATGATGCAGGGGCATGAGCAGGGTGAGAGAGCTTGAGGGAAAGATGGAGGGCGTGACTTTATTAACAACCAAAATTAAGAATGGGGAGCTCCAGTCCAGTTTGCTCACCACGGACTAGAATTAGAGATTGTTCGCTCCGCAGATAAGCAATGTCATCAAACTTAATTAAAGTTCCTTTTTTAAAATTTCTTATTTTCCTAGATACAGGATGTAAGTGGCCCCATGGTGCTCTGGAGATAAGCGGGACAATTCATTTCCCCGCCATGGCTTTGGAGTCCCCTGTCAACCAGTACACGGCCATTTTTAATGGAGCTTTAAGGATGTGCCAAGTAGGACGGCCAGAGAGAACAAAACTTTAACCCCCTGTGATTGACTGAAGGCATTAAGCCATTTCAGCCAGATATATTGTTAATAGAAGTACAGTAATGAAGCCATTTCATCCCATATGGCAAGGTAAAGTGAATTACTTCCTTCCCTATGTCTTGTGTTAGGGACTTACATGCTAATTGAAAGCTTTACAATGCTTTACTCAATGATATATATATATACATATATATATATATATATATATATATATATATATATGTGTGTGTGTGTTTGTTATACACACACACACACACACACACACACACACACACACACACACACACACACACACACACACACACACACACACACACAGCTTAGCTTGCCTTTCCACAGCCCTTTCTATCAGGGTCGACTGTATAGAAACAGCTGTGTTTAGCACAAGGCCAAGCCAGACTCATGTAGGTTCCAGATACACTCGACAAGAGAACTCTGGATACCTTCCGTCAGGTCAGTAAAAACTTCAGGCAGTCGGCAGTGTTGCCTCCCCCCCCCTCATTGGGTGTGATTGATCGCTCATTGCTTGACACAGGTGCTGATTAGTTGGAAAGTAGAGGCTAATCCATGACAAAGCGGGCTTAGCTGCTGAGGTAGGAGTGCGGTGGTGGTGATGGTTGTGATGGGATGAGATGGGGGGGGGGAAGCAAGCTAATCCTTGTTCAAGCCCTTGTTGCTCGAAACAGAAAAAAAAAATTGCGGGCACATCAGCCTCCCCCCAGCAAAGATTAATTTAGTGTTTAACAGAGGCAGGGAAATCCAACACTTCATATTTGTTTTTCAGGATTTTTACCAGTGGAAGTCACACAAACATGACTGTTGACATGAGTCTCCCGTGACATCAAAACAGTCACATTCCCACACCGCTAATTCATAGTAGAGATGGGCCCATCCGATCCAATATGGGTATTGGGTGCGGGAACTGACACCATTCACTCATCTGATATCAGACTGACTTTGTCGATCCATGTGCCAAATTGCATTCTGACGCTTGCACTAGACCATGACCACGCCGTTTTACTTTTCTAATTTAATGGATAGCCGCCTCAAGAAATAACTGACCTGTTAAGCGCAATGCACCAATAGGCAGTTGGAGTTGGGCAAATCATCAGTGCACAGCAGCCATTCAGCTGTGTTGAAATTTGAAATTTGAACAGAATTTGAATATTAAAACAAACAAAAAAAAACACTATTTGAATTCCACAGCGGCGCAGCAGCAGGAAACGGAGCAAATTAATCTGAGCTGCGGAACCGTGTGTAACCCCCGTTTGTAAATTTGCAGCCCTTAACAACAATAAGAAGAAAAATACATATAATACATATAAGGGATGCAATGGTACAGTGGGATCACGGTTCAGTATGTATCACGGTTTTGGGGCCAAGGTAACGGTACAGTTACGGTATCTTTATATTTTAGAACATTTAATCGGTGCATAAGTTCATCTGATTGGAGGGGAGGTATCCAGGATAGTGGAGAATTCAAATATTATTTCCCGTTATTAATTCATTTATTTAATATTAAAAAAAAATAAAAAATAAAAATAAAAAATAAATAGGCAAGTACTATAGGTAGTTATTTTTGTGGAGAAAACCTCCCGGCGAGGTGCGCTCTCTTACATAGAGGGGGAAACATTTTCCGGTGGCAGGAGACAGCAACTTAAACAAATAACACGACATAAGACTGTAAGACTCGACCAAAAAAAAGAAAGACTCATCATCCAGTGAGACTCGGTTCCCTTCATTCCTAAAAAAGAGCCGGATAGTTCGTGAACGACGTGGTGACGAGAAGTTCGTAATAAACACGGCGATTCCAGGGGTTATTTTTCCCGCCAGACACCTTGATTGATTGCACTCTTTACTAAAACATTTCTATGTGGTTGTATCTCTTTGTTTTCTATTGAAAATGCTGTGTGGCCCCGCAGAGTTGAAAAATAAACAAAAAACAGACCCCTCATGCAAAAATATAGAAATGCTGTATGGCTCCGCGCGGACCCACAACGGCAAGCTGCACCTGTACGCTGGCGCGGTGCATTCCTTATTCATAGTTAAGTGTGAATAGAAGACCGCAAGGACAGGGAACTGTGATTGATGAATGTGATTGATTTTTCGGAATGCAATGTTCATCTGTTAAACCACACCACTCCATCCTGAGGAGTATGGAGGCAGGTGCACTCCCCTGCGGTGCTCTTTCGGTGGCATTTCAAATGCGTCGGTGCCAATGCCACCTGTCCTCGGTGAATTCCTTCACTAATGGAGACTCCATTCTGTAGGAGAGTTACAGCCTAAACCATGAAGCTAGCAACAAAAGGGTGTGGCTCTTTGCCCTGTTACCTACTGAAGTTCCTCAACACCACTGTAAACATAACTGCTATTATTCAAAAGAAAAAGCAAGTCCTTTTGTGAGCACAGCAGAGAGAATCCAGCTCCTCGCCGTGTACACAGGGTCCTGGCCAAGTTGATATTACGCCAACTAATGGCCGCCGCAGTCAAATTGCTGGCTCAGGAACGCGGGTGGTGTTAGTTCAGGGTGCTGAAGGCTTTTACTCCAGCATGTTCCCCTCCTCCACCCTTTTGCTATCCACTATTCACATTCTTCTTCTTTTTTTTTTTTTTTTAAACCTGTGCTGTCAGCACGCGGGGCATACAACAGTATTTGTATGCCATTTCATCTAGAACAATGTCTTAAATCATCAAGAACTGCTACAATAACTCTGTCCTGTGGGATGACAAAAGCACAGTTTTTTGTTGTACAGAACCGCCCCCAATCCCCCTCTTTGGTGAACTATTTTACCATGTTTGGGTCTATGAACAACTAATCACTACTCCAAGAGCACCCCGCCCTGCAGCCACCGAATACCCCCCGGCCCCAGAGAAGCCGGAAGCCCAAGGGGCAAATCCCAAGCTGGGCCCCAAGGAGCAGAACCCAGTCCCAGGGAGCACGAACCGACCCCACACCCCTGAGGCGCACACATACAACCCATCCCCACGTGCAGGCGTAAGACGCAGCCGCAGGCCCGGAGCCAGGTCCTGCACCGACAGACCGACACCCTGCCCATACCGACCACCGCGCAGGTGAGCTGGCGGGACCCCCATGCCCATCCGCGCCCCCCTGCAAGAGCGAGGCCTGCCCTACCACCGCTGACCAGGTGCCCACCTGGCCGCTGGCGCAGGCCACCCCGATGTTACCCCCACTACCCCGGGCGACGCCAGAAGGCCGCCAGATATATGGGCCCGGCACCTGGCACAGAGAAGCCGCGCATCGGGAGCAAATGAACAAACCCCGACCCACACCCACAACAACAAGGCACCCGCCGGCGCTCTCCGCAGCTCCGCCAGGTCGCAGCACACCAGAAACCACCGCAAGCCGCCAGGATTCCAGCCCAGACAGCAGGGGGCCCACATGCGCTGCCCCCCAGCCAACCACGCCCCCACACCAACCCACCAGCTACCCGCCAGCCCCCGAAAAACCCCAGTGCTCAATGTGTGCTGTTGGCAATTGCAGTTAAAATTGTAGGGTCTGGGGGCGTGTCCTCCAAGCCAGTCGAACCCAAATCACTTGCACCCCTCCTCCCCCGCAGACCCTGGTCTGATGGAGTGTTGTTATCCTATTCATCTTCACTTCACACAAGGCGATCTGTGTGCCGATCTGATACTCAGTATCGGTATCAGTCCGATATTGGCCAAAATCACTGGATCGGATATCGGAAAAAACTTTTTTTTTCATCATGTGAATGCTTAACTAAACTTTAAGCAACATGCTATAAAGAGATATGTCACGACCTGCGCACACTCCACGGAACACGGGAGAGCAGCGGAAGTGAAGTCCATCATCGCTGTGATCCCAAACCCCTGCTCCAATGTAGCTACACACTACAACTCATAAAAAAGAACAACATAAATTCTAAAAATCAAGAAAGATGGAAAAAAAGTTTGAAAGTCACTGTTGCAGTTTTGCTTACCACAGACCACCCAAGTGGCATTTTCAGGGACCTCCAGCACAGAGACACAGACAACGGGGTTGTAGACACACCGGTTTATTGTAGAGAGTGGGCCAGTTGGAATAAGCCCAGGAGCAGATAGACATGTTTCATGACGGGGGCTCCTCTCCTGAGCGTGTGTGGGGATAGAGGTTTTACCTGCTGCTCGTTTGACCAACCAACACGCAGCAGGTATGCAGCCACTCTGATCCTGGGCTTCCAATTCCCTAGACCCAGGACAGGTGTGGTTGCTCAAACCACACCACCCCTACAACACAGTCACACACTCCGTAGATAGCATGACACACGCTCCGCTTGCTCACGCCCCCATCCCCTCAGTGAGCGAGAGAGAGACGGAGAGAGAGAGAGCGAGAGAGAGAAAGAGAGAGATATTTCAAAGTGCCTTACATAAAATAGATAAAAAGGAAAGAGTATATCAAAATAAAGACATTTAAAAAATGTTAGACATAAAAATAATAAAAGTCAGTGTTTTAAGTGATGTTTGCATGCCGAAGAATACATCCTTTTGGGTACTATACATTACACTATTAACTTATATTAATGATTATGGCTATAATCATTCGACAAATATTAAAACATACATTATTATCGATATTTGTGACAAAGATACAGAATTTAAATGGAAATTCTACATTGAACTTTTTTAACTGATCGACATACCGATGTCCAATGTCTGTGGCCGGCAAATGCATTGTGTGTTTAGAACAGCAGCAGTGTAAGTGGCAGATTTCACATCTCCTGTGTTCCCGTTCACAGACACATATGAGTTCTAGGTCCCAGAAGACCAGAAGCTGAATGAGAAGGTAGGTACTCTGACTCTGCATAACTGAGTCATGTTGCGGCCCTATGTATTTCTTCTTTTAGGGGAGTAGAATATTTGTTTCACAGTTTGAGCATGATGTTTTTAAGGTGGCTACGTTAAACATAGTGCATTGGTATCGGTATTGGCATATGCGCAAGGTTGTGTTATCGGTATCGGACATAAAAAAGTGGTATCGAGCCATCCCTACTTCACATATTGATGACTTGTGGTTGCGCCGGATAGAACTTTTGTTCATTTTAGTGATGAAGCCATTTCATTGTTTGTAATCATCATTAACATGTACAACACTAGTTCATGTAGTACAGGTATATACTGTACACATACTAAAGTATTGGATAAATCACAAGGAAACCTATGTGGTACCTACAAGCCCTTATTTTAAGCTCTATAGACATAGAGTTACTGTAACTGGTGATTGCGCAGCGCGATCGAGATAGTGCTTGTTTTGGAGTTTACGTACTGCTTGTAAGCATAAGCAGCTTAGATTGAAGAACAAACCAAAAGCTAATTGTACTTTGCTTTGTGTAGGTACATAAAGGCAAAGAACATTACGGAACTACTGAGAACAAAAATAGGTGAATTAGGCACCCTCTGCGGCTTTGATCTAGTGATCCAGTAACCATGAGTGGGAACAAGTCTGCATAATCAAGACTTAAAATTTAATTGAGCAGCCTGTCTGCCATCTAGTCCATATTCAATGCAGAATGTGCTCTAAAATCCTCCTCCTGCAATTCAGACTCAAACTGCGGCCTTCCAATGAGCATTTCAATTCCAGCAACATAATACCTGTTTTCTGAATTTGTGGGAGATTCAAATTGAGAGGCCGTGAGAATCTGGTTTAAAAAACATGGTAATATGGCAAAGGAAGACAGGGCTATAAACTGATCACCATGCCTTTATTAATCTTCTAGCAAGACACTTTCTGCTACACGTAAGAAAATACCAACCCACTTACTGATACGATTTGAAATGGCAATGACCTCTGGCTCCAAAACGTTTTTTGCTATTGGACAAATTGCCAGACAGAAACTTTCGTATGTGTGTTTACAAATATGGAGTTATGTAAGTATCAATGATGAAGATAGGCTCTCCATTTAATCAACATGTGCGAGTGGCAGGGTTTCTGTCTAATTTATGCGCTGCTGAGTGATGTGAGTGAGCACGGGATGCTCTGATGGACTGCACCGACCAGAGCGGGAAGCCAAACAGGTTACATTGGACATATTGTGTGTGTGTGTGTGTGTGTGTGTGTGTGTGTGTGTGTGTGTGTGTGTGTGTGTGTGTGTGTATGTGTGTTTACAGAGGCATACTGTATATGCATGAGACAGGAAGGATTTCTGAGGATCTAATTAGCTTTAGGGGTCTCCCCAGTGGATCAGCCATTGGCTTCTTCTTATGCCTTATTCAGCGTTGGCCCTCAGTCTCCGGGCCTACATAGATTACGCTGCCACACTGACGCCAGGAGTCGATGGGTCAAAGGTCTGCGCTCAGAGGTCATCCTCACCCCTGTGGCGTTACACAGAGCCACCAGGGCATGTGCCAACTCCCAGGACTCTGCCTGCTGCTAGGAAGGTGTTGTGGCTAATACTCTGAATACTATTCATAGGAAGATGCACTCTGCTGTCTTTAGCATTTGACAGGCATAGACAAGTGATGCTCAGCTTGACTGTGACAGGGTTTCCAACAATCTGAAGTCACCATGCCATTTTGTATGAGACATGATCCTGGTTATGAAAGACAAGGAAGTCAGGTTCACACTCATGCCAATGTCCTTGACTAAGGCATAGGGCTGCTGTAGAGCTGGAGTTGTTCCATGCTGTGCCTGCCCACTGCTTCTAGTTAGAATGGATAAAGTGCAGAGGACAAATTTCCCAACGGGGATCAATAAAGTGATTGTTCCTTAACTTCAACTTCTTCCTCCTCTTCTTCTTCTATAGCAGGCTGTCTGGAATCCATTCGTATAAGTAAAACATCAAAGATTTATTTGTTTGATGCACGGTAACAACACATCGAGAAGCAATAGCTTCTGGGAATCAAAGGTTTGGTTTCCGGAATTCTCTCAACGAGTCTGTGGTATGGGGATGGTGTGGTTAGAGGATCAGTGTGGCTGTATACCTGTTGCTCATTTGAGTAATCAACGAAAAACAGGTAAAACCCCAATCCCCCCCCCCCCACACACACACACACACACACACACAAACACACACACAAGAGAGGAGCCCTTGTCATGACATTTTGTACATCTGCTCCAGGCTTGTTCCTCCTAGCCCACTCGCTACAATACAACTGGTGTGTTTTCAACCCCATTGCCTGTGTCGGAGGGCCCTGAAAAAGCCTCTCGAGTGGTGTGTGGAAGGTGGAACTGCCACAGAGTCGTAAAGGAAAAAGGAAAAGTTGTAAGGAAAAAAAAAAAAAGATTTTAAAACTAGATTGAATAGACATTGACGAGAAAAAAGTGCCACTAAACAAACATATAAAAGGACACTGATTCCATGGAAATGCATTTCCCCAAAACAAGTTGAGGGAGGTGAACTTACTGAGATAGTGAATATATACAGTGTGAAAGCAGGAGCAAGGAGGAGCAGGATTGAAACATGTAAATTGGAACATTTTCTTTTATCTTAAATTTACTCTGTGGCAACATGTGCAGGGGACTTAGGTTATTGTCATTTGCATGACAGGCTTTGGCAAATCAAGTGCAGATTTTGCGGAAGCAAGCCGTGGCAATTATTTTCCTATTTATTTAAACAAATGCTAATGGTCCGCACCCTCTTAGGTTGTCTTCAAGTTGAAAGAATCCCACATTATGATTTCAGTTAGAAATGGCAGTTTCAATGCAACTTTGGGGGGACATTTTCTCAACACTTTTGTACCACACTTGTAAATAATGTAATGGCAAAAATAATTTGAAAAAAAAAAAAGACAGACAGACCAACTTGTTTTGGCAGATGGAAAATGAGTTCACAAGTTTGTTAATGTTCTTTATTGAATTAAATATTTCGACACTTAATTCATACCTGCTCCAAAGTTTTGTGGGGCAGAGGAATCTAAAATGCTTCATTATTATACACCGAACAGCCACAACATTAAAACCACTGACAGGTGAATTGAAAAATATTGCTCATCTCGTTCCAATGGCACCTGTCAAGTGGTGGGATATATTAGGCAGCAAGTGAACAGTCAGTTCTTAAAAGTTGGTGTGTAGGAAGCAGGAAAGATGGGCAAGCGTAAGGATCTGAGCCACTTTGACAAGGGCCAAATTTTGATGGCTAGACCACTGGGTCAGAGCATCTGCAAAACGGCAACAGGATCATGGGCGCCCATGGGCTCATTAAAGCGCGTGGGGAGTGAAGTCTAGCCCGTCTGGTCCGAGAGCTGGGGAGCTACATAATATAAGTGGTTATTAATGGTGGTTTTAATGTTGTGAGTGATAAGTGTGTATTGTGGTTCTTTTTCCTTAAAGCAGGTTGAGTTCATTGGGACGTTACATTAAGATATTGTCTAAATGATTTACATACTCCCCAGTCCTATTTAGAGAGAATAATAAAAAAACCACCACCAACAACAGGTTCAGCTCTTATCTATAATTAATCATTTTAATGAACCCCCCAATCCTCAGCATCTTAACTTCTATTCCCATCAAGCCCTCGCCTCTCTTTCTTTCTTTCTCGCTCTACACTAAGTTACCAGTTTAAGATTAGTGGGTAAAACCGTGGCTAATGAAGGAGTTTGGAGCAGCGGTGGCTAGATAATGAATAGACAGCTCTGGAATGTATCATGCTTTTAAATACATAGGGGCCCAATCGATAATGTTAATCAGCGCTCTCCTTGCCTGACCACAGGCTGCAGCTCTCCGGCGCGGAACCCCTTCTTTTTCTTAAGTGCGGGCCGCCGATCGATTCAGGGGCCGAATGACAGGCTGAAGGAGAACAGGCCCCGGTGGATTTTCGTATTACCAGATTAGCCCTTGATACAAGCGTGTATCATATAACTGGCGCCCCAAAGGCTAATACATTTCCTTATTTTTACTAAAACTATTGTTTCGCTTATCTTCTTTCTCAGGAATGCAGGGCGAAGCTCCCCGGATCCCCAACAACACAAAGTGTTCGCTCTGGAACGCCCGGCAGGCAGTCTGCTGCTCCGATGCTCAACAACATGTTAAACATGAACGGCATCTTACCTAGCACGGTGAGGCGGGCGGGTCTCGATCTGATGGCCGCCTGGATGCCCTGGCACTCGAAGAACGCGTCGTCTTGCATCTCCGTCTGCTGGATCAGAAGGTGGTATTCTCCCTTGCTGTGGTCACCGACAATGTCGTAGCGCGGGTAACCTGGAGCGGCGGAGTCAAAGCACACGGCATTAGCTGCATCGCACACACAAAACCTAAAGCTTATTTTTCGATCATTGGTAGTCAACCAGAGCGATAGGCACTGAGAGAATAACTTCAGAACTGGGGCAATTGTGTCACCAAAGGTCAGGGTAATAACTGCCCCATTGACGGTCAAAGGGTATGTCAAAAGATGCATTGAAAATGTCGAGTCGTCCTTTTCTTGAAGTTTATTTTTAAGGAGGTTATTTACATTTTATGTACATTTCGTCAGTCTACAAACACACACTTGTGTTTAACGTGTCGGTTATGTTTCTCAGTTTTATCTAACACAGGGGGAATATATAATCATTATGGATTAATTACATTTGATTAAACTAATTGTGATTGCACAGAGACAACGGAGTGCATTTCACCAACCAAAGCAAAGTGTGTTGCTCAAGGACAGGAGGAGCGGGTGAATCAAACTGGCAATCCTTTGATTACTAGACAACCTAACACTTCAACAGAGTGAAAACGGTGCTGAAAACAGACGTAATAGTTTGAAAGCGTTAGTAACTATCTGACTCATAACCTGGTTGTTATTCGGAGAAGTGCTTGTACTCATATTTGAGTATTTATCTACCTAACCCCTGACGATGACCCACGATGCACAGACCACGCAAACACACAGGTCATATGTAGGCGTGAATTAAGTTAAAACAAGATACGACATGGGGAGAAATGTAGGCGTTACAGCAGCAGATGTTGACAATACTATGCAGTGCAGTGAAATACAATATACGGTATAAGCTAACTGGGGGCATACACTTGTACACTAAAGTAAAGTACAAGTATATATCTCTGTATATATCGAATGCATCTCATGGCATTTTCACAATAAACAAACAACAATTGTTTTATGCCTTTGATCTGAGCCAGTTGGTAAGACAAACAAGCCTTTCTAAATATTAAAACATGGAAAACAATACCATAAAAAACATGAATATAAAAAAATAATACAAATTATAAAATAACAATATTTTTTCTGGGGACCCCCTGCAATTCCTGAGGGGCAGTGGCAAATATGTTACAGAAAAAAACAGGATCGCTTATTCCAGTGAAAACCTTTCAACAACAATAATAATAATAATAATAATAATAATAATAATAATAATAATAATAATAACCTTTATTTGTATAGCACCTTTCATACATGACATGTAACTGAAAGTTCTTTACATTATAAGAAGGCCATCAGATAGTGACAATAAAAGCAACGCAAAATGCCTTTACAAAGTAGAATAATAATATACATAAAATAATAAAATTAATTAAAAACAGGGTCAGAATAAGCATTCCGCAGCAAATTTTTTTCTTGTTTCAATGCAGTCTTGGATTGTACGATCATGACGCCCAAATTGTACAAAGGAAAATAAAATAAAATGCCCTATGACAAACCCTACTCGAGTCCCCCCTAACCCAATAAAAACACCCGCCAGCAGCAGGTGTGCAGGCTATCCCCTTTCAGGATGCAGAGGCAGTGAAACGTTACGCCAAAGGGAAAAAAAAAGCCTTTCAAAGATGGAGGGTAATCCCTCTTCCATGTTTTTTTCCCTATGAGTCCAGTCTAGTGGATACAGTTCAGGCAAAGGGGAAGCAAATTCCACAGTTGGTTGGCCAGCAGTGAAAAGCAGCAGTGAAGAGAAAGAGGTGGGTGGGCAGGTGGAGAGGGAGCGACAATGCACACAGGTCTCATTTATGGAAAGAAGAAAAGAAAGAGAGAGGGGGGGGGGGGGGATGGGCCCAATGGGCAAAGTAAATAACACTAATGCTTATTGATTCCATCTGAAATTCTGCAATTTATTCTGCTGGCCTACAATCAATGGCCAGGGCCCAGGGCCCAGGAACTTCCTTGCAGCTTCTGATAAACATCCGCTGAACATGATTGGAATGCAGAGGCTCAAAACCGACAAACACAAGTTTGTGGTTAGCTGTGTTTAATAACTCACATTTGCCTAGTTCTTACTTGCTCATTAGACAGCGTGACGCAGATTTGACGGTTACTTAAGAGCTAAAGATCTTTCCGACAAAAACCTGGTGTCATGAGAAAGAAGGCTTCTGTCTAGCATCTATCACATGCTGTTCTTCACACAAACACACGGCACTCAGCACAAAGGCCTTTTTTCATTTCCACTTGCCGTAAAAAATAAATATCTTTGACTAACGCATAACACCTCCTCCGATCTCTAAGGAAATGAATTCCCCCCTTCGGGGTTCTGTAGAAAGCCCCAAATAATCTTGACACGTTTCGCTTGAACAAAGAGATTTTTAAGAAGGCTAGACGGCGAGATCGGCGAGTGGTTCGCAACAAAGAGGCTTCAAATTATAGGAGTGTTAAATTATATCTAAATTAGTGCCAGCGGAACGTGATAAATCTATCGGGCTGGCGTGAGACCACTGTGGGTTCAGAAAAGCAAAAGGCTGCAGGAGGGGAGAGGAGGTGAGAAGATGGGAGAGGAATGGGAGGGGGGCGTGAGGAGAGACATGGAGAGTGCGAGGCAACAGGAGACCTCCAGCTCCTTTAGAGAGCCATCGAGAGTGTGCTGCCAAAAGCAGTAACGCTAAAATAAAAACTCAAAGCCAGCCCAAACTCTTAACCAAACATTTTTAGCGCAACTTCTGAAAGAAGACAGACCAGAGATCACTGAGGCTTTTATAACATTGCCAAATATTTTTTTAATCTGAGTAAAACACTGCCAGCATCTAATTCATAAACAACAATCTTGTGAGAGTAGTTGACTCGCACGTCTAGCCGAGCATGGAATTCAAAAACTACAAAAACAAAAACATATATAGGAGTGTGAGGGAGGGGACTCGTCTTCTCTGTGTAGAAGCCCCTGTATTCCCATCGAAAGATACTTGGATTGCGATTGGTCGGCACTTAGAATGTGGCACACTTGAGACGGATCAGTCTATGAGCAGTGTTATGATTTATAGATTGAATTTATGCACACGCGCACTGCAAGCCTTGTTTCTAAGCTTTCCTGCCCGTGTGCAGAGCGGCATCTATTTCCCGATTTATAAAATTAGAGCTCAATCACTAATCACAGTATATTTATTTATAAATAAATATAAATAAATATAAATATAAATAAATAAATAAATAAATAAATATACTTTATATACATTATGGGAGTACAGAAAACAACTCAATGCTGAATTACCTCGACCGATGTTTCTCAGTATAAGTTAGTTAGTTTCTCAGTTTAAATTAGTTTAATTTATCGTTTAAACTCGGGGTGCGCTGGTCAAGCTGTCATGGGTTGTTACCATGTATATAATCAATATATAGCCTATTAAACATCGCAAGCTGGCCCACTGGTTAAGCCCTGTCAGCCACTTCCTCCCAATGTGCAGCGGGTGTAGCGCTTGAACACACTCATCAATCACTGACACACACACACACACACACACACACACACACACACACACACACACACACACACACACACACACACACACAACACAGACACACACACAGTGGTGAAGTCTGCTTGGCGTTTGTAAAGCATGGAATAGCACAGTGAAAACATAAAGCTGAATTAGTAGGCACAGTAAAATGACTAATACGGTATAAATCATTTCATAAACCGCATTGCTTTCCTTCAGGATATGTCAACTATGGAGGTCTGCTATGCCGTCAGTTAGTGCTGTACGCAGTGTTTGACTTCAAACTGTCCACTTCTTAGAACCTCAGGAATAGGTAAAACCATCTCAGAGAACTACTGCTGTGGCAGCAGTTCAGCTTTCGTCTCAGATGTGAAACCATCTCTGTTATATTCGAAACTTTAGCTAAAAATGAGATGCTGATGACCTCAGTCATGACGGGTCGTGTTGCATCTCACAGGCAGTTTTGATGTAGTAGTTCATCTTATCATGAAGCCAGTCGGATAGAGGCTGTTTTCTGTTTACTTCATGTCTCAGTGAGTACTGTAGCTTGTGTACCGTTTCGGTTTTCGGTTTGACATTAGATGCTGTTTAGGGAAGACAACAGTATATTTTCTCTCACAGTTTACTGAATGCACTGTGCATTCTGGATATGTTACCGTTTTGGGGGCCAACAATAGCTGCGGTACAGCTAGACAGTGTGAACATGTCTAGTTGTGAGCTCTAGGAATTTGACTGTGGGTCCCTAGTTTTGTATGTGACTATACACCAATCAGCCACAACATTAAAACCACCACTTATAACCACTAATATTGTGTAGCTCCCCCTCGTACCACCAAAACAGCTGTGACCCATCGAGGCATGGACTCCACAAGACCTCTGAAGCTGTGGTATCTGGCACCAAGACGTTAGCAGCAGATCCTTTAAGTCCTGGAATTTGCGAGGTGGGATTGGATCGGCCTAGTTGTTCCAGCACATCCCATCGATGCTCGATCAGATCGCGCCCTAACCCCAGTCATCCACATGATGTAGAAGAAAATGTGATTCATCAGACCAGGCCACCTTCTTCCATTGCTCCATGGTCCAGTCCTGCTACTCACCTGCCCATTGTAGGCGCTTTCGGCGGTGGACAGGGGTCAACATGGACACTCTGACTGGTCTGCGGCTACGCAGCCCCATTCGCAGCAACCTGCGATGCACTGTGTGTTCTGACACCTTTCTATCATTTCACAAATTCATCATATCATGAACTTTTTCAGCAATTTGTATTACAGTAGCTCTTCTATGGGATTGGACCAGACAGGTTAGACTTCACTCCCCACGCGCATCAATGATCCCATGGGCGCCAATAACCCTGTCGCCAGTTCCCTGGTTGTCCTTCCTTGGACCACCTTTGGTAGGTATTAACCACTGCATACCGGAACACTCCAAAAGACCTGTCGTTTTGGAGATGCTCTGACCCAGTCGTCTAGCCATCACAATTTGGCCCTTGTCAAAGTGGCTCAGATCCTTACACTTGCCCATTTTTCCTGCTTCCAACACATCAACTTCAAGAACTGACTGTTCACTTGCTGCCTAATATATTCTACCCCTTGACACGTTGAGATGATCAATGTTATTCACTTCACCTGTCAGTGGTTTTAATGTTGTGGCTGATCAGTGTACAAATACATACTAATCCGCACTTTCCCTTAAAGGTGCTGTGTGTAGAATTTACTAACGGAAAAAATGGAACATAACAGGGGATTAACGATTGACCGATACACCGTTCGCAAAACCAGTTTTAATGTTAAATGTGACTACATCGATACACGGACTCGTGGATCGACCTAAATTTACCACGATGGCCCGATTCTAAAGTTAGAAATCGAAGCTGGTGCGGAAGACTCACAACATTATAAGTCATGCTACTTTCACTCAATAGAACCGACAACCGAACACTACTACATGTGAACCGCCCGCAGTAACCAACGCATGCAGGGTTATTACAATATTATATCATATGTTATTATATCCGAATCACAATATATTCGATTTTATATCTAAATGCCATAAAGAAACAAAAATACTTGGGATTCCCTGGTCTTTTATGAAATATATCTATTTGAAGGGAAGCATTGCCACTTTTAGAATCAGAATCGGTTTATTTTCGCCAGGTACATTAAAATACATACGTACATTTACATAAAAAATACAAAACAGAAATCGTCAGATACCTAAGATATACTAGTTATAAGAAATACTACAAGTGTTATGAGGGAAAAATGTATACAATCAACTACTTTTAAATGAGGACAAAGGCCTCTACCTCCAGAGGGGGGGTTTTAAAACATTTGTCCCCCCCAGAGTTTATGTAAAGAGAAATGTTTTTGCTCCCTACAATGTCAATTCAAACATGAAAGAATCAGATCACATTTGGCCCTGTGTACCTTCTATGGAGATGAAGAAACTCAACAGGGGAGCCTAAAGGTGCATTGTGGTGCAATCCGCGTCTGCCAGGTCAAGTTTGCAAGTACCTGTGAATTTCACTGTCTGAGGGTAGCACCCAAGGAAACAGTTGGGGGGCGCAGACTTGTAAGGGACCTCTGACCCAAGCCACACCCTGTAGTTCTTTTGTATAAAGCCTGCTGTCTTCAGAAATGATATCAGATCGATCTGAGCGCTGCTTTGGAGCAGTACTGAATCTTTCTCTTTATTCTACAGAATAAATCATCTTGAATATCCTCAGTTTTTTTTTCTTGTAGTGGGCAGATTAACCTCACCAATCATTCAGAAGAATTTCTTCCACGGTATATAACCCCATGAAACGAATAATTGTTGTGTTTTCGTTACCTTAGACTGAACCATTTTTATCTACATGGGAGTGGGTACACTTCACGGAGGCCGCCATGTTGCACCGCCATGTTACTTCTGCAGTAGCCCAGAACAGAAAAACGAAACACTGGCTCTAGAGAGGGCCTTTTGCGTTTTTCCTGACATTCGCCACCACCGTCTCTGCCACGGAGGCCGCCATGTTGCACCGCCATGCAGAGAAGTATTCAGTTGGTTGCGATCGGCAACCTTACCACTAGATACCACTAAATTCTACACACTGCACCTTTACCTTAACTTTTATAAATAATTATTATGGTAAAATAATTTTAACTACATGGTTGAAACGTTGTTATCGTATCCAAGAGCTATTGTCATGGCACAACAATTTGTCATATTACTCTTGTGATTCTCACAGCAGACTAAAGGTTCCTTATGATTCCATACGATTATGGCCTACTGGCACCCTTAGTGATTTTGTGCAAGGCCATGGACATCATAAGGTATCTACTGTACAGGATGCTATACTAGCTGTCAATATCATGACATTTTAGTTGATAGTCATACAAATAGTCTGACAAACAATCATTGCCATTATAAAATTAATTGTATTATTTGATTTATTTTATGCCACTATCATAGTATAAAACTATGGCTATCATCGTATACAACGATGATAGTCTAATAATACACACCCACCTAATTAAGAAGAACCATTATTGGTCTTTATATTCAATATATTGGAATATAAACATTTACATACATTTTTCTCAACTGAATTTGCATTTTATTCATTGCAATATTTTAAACACTGGCTCCAAGTGCCACTTCAATTTGGATGAAAACATGTAATTACAGAGAAGGTTTTGCAAATAATGAAAATAATTGCGATCCAGCGATTATGTAATAACTGCGACAGCTCTGTGTTTGTGTCTGTGAGAGCAATGTTTTACAAAATGGTTGTTTAGATACCGTATAAAACATTTGAGACACAACAATGAAATTGTAGTTTGGCTAAAAAATCACTGTCTTATTACATTTTGTTTCTCAAAGATATTATAGAAATACACTGTTCGCTTAAACAGAAAGGAGAACACATCATTAAACACTGTTCAGTTGACCAGTGGCCAACTCTTTCCTTTTAGTCTGAATATAAAAAACTCAAGGCTATTATATAATAAGTCCTTCAGTTTTAATTTGTATAACTGAAAAAGTTATATATATTTCTGTACCTCCTTTGCAATATCAGAAGCACAGCTCCAATTTTCTCTGAATAAGATCACAACTCTTCTCCACAGTTGTTATTCCTGTCATGCAGCTACAATTCCTCGGAGGACGGCCGCAACACTTCGGAGTAAAATTTATCTCCGCAGTGTTTCTTGGGGGAATAAAACGTTTGTGAAAGCCGGTGTGAAGCGTGAACGTTTTGTAGCATTTGGAAAGAAGCACCGTCGATTTGTAATTCAGACCTCACCCCCATTCATCCATCCATATTCTCGACTTAGTCATTTCTGTTAAGGGTTTATGGGGATGCTGGAGCCTCTCCCGCAGAGACACACCGCCTTACACTCGAATGACATACACATGAATATGAAGTGATGTAGAGAGAGTGAAATATAGTTTGTTCGCGCAGGTGTGTGCATGTGTGTGGTGGTGCGTGTGTGGTGAGAGCGACGTGAGTTATTTAAAGCCCAGGATGTGAAAGACTGTTCGAGTCTCCCCATCTGTAATGCACAAGTGCTGCGTTTCAATCCTCACTCCCTCATTGACTTTGCACTTTTGATTTAGGTTAACAGGCTACTTCAGTACCCATATGGGCCATTCAGTCAAAATTGCCAATGGTGTTTAGTTTCACAAGTGCTATTATCGAACAAGGCTAATATCTTCTGGCTTCCAAGGTCGTTTTTTGTTTTTTTTCCATTCTCTCCACTGACAATAGTTATAATAGCATGTTTAAATGAGCGCTGTGCCAGCAGAGAGAGCGCATTTTTTCATTGGCCTTGGTGAAAAAAGAAAAAAGAAAAGAAGGCTTATTACACTGTCACCACAAAACAAACGCGCCGGCACAGTTCAAGCCTTTTCCGTTCACATTAGCCCTTGTCATTGAACTGCAATCAAGAGCGAAAAAGCCATTCACACTATGACAGCCATGCACTTGTACCCAGATGGAACTGTTGTTGCATTTCGGACAGACACACGCTTGCATGCGGGCACACACGCACGCACGCACGCACATACACACACACACACACACACACACACGCACACACGCACACACGCACACACACACACACACACACACACGTACACATACACATAGACACACACTCCCTGTCCATTCTGTCTGTGTTAGTGCACCAAGTTGAGTGGATAGTGATGTTTAGTTAGGCACCGGCAGCTCCCTGGGGGGCTGGTCATTATGTCTTGGTTCAGTGACACTAGGGACTGGTCCCGGAGTGAGATAGAATGCATGTAATGGGAGGAAATTGTCCTCCGAGGCCCAATTAGGGAACACCACCGATGACAGAGGAGGCAGGCTATGTCTGTTGGGGAACCTGCCATGTTTACATGCTGATGCCGTGATGACCTGTACCTACCTAGGTTGAAAAATATGAAGAACACGGGCTTCAGATGCAAAAACAACAACAACAATAAATAAATAAATAAATTATAATATAGTGAAAATGTTAAACTCAATAAAAGAGTTAAAGTTGGAGCCTAAAAATAATGTTTTAAATTTTGAAAATTAAAAAAAAAATTGTAGTAAAGTGTAAATTTGTAATTTTGGACAATAAGTGACTCATAGTAACTAACTGGCGAAGTGAAGCCAGAGAAGGATGTCACTGATAGTGTGACTACTTGCATTTATGCAATTTGCTTATTTAGATGTGCATATTTCAAACTTTGTATTGATTGGAATTTAATTATGCTGACATTTACTTCCTGAATCTGAAGACAGCATTTAGGATATCATTTTTTACATAAATATCTGACAAACACAGGAACGGATTGATAAACGCACGAGGGCGTTATTGACTTAACCCCTTCCACCGAGCCACTTGATTGGAGTGGATCAAATTCCTCATGCAGCATTGCTCATCAAAACAGCCTGCGGATAAATGGATTGGGCGGAGGGGGGGGGTTGAGTCACAGGCGGTTTGGAAATGAGCATGATTAACCATCTGGCAGAGGAGCAGATGTTGTGATAAATTGCAACTTAAAAAAAATGTGACTTTCTATAACCAAGTTGCACATCCTGGCAAAAGAGGGTCCGTTGTATTTTGTGTGTAAGAGCAAGAGAACAAGAAAGAGCAAGACAATGTTGCCTGATTAAGACACATCCACTTTGGAAAAGTGTAATACTGTATGTGGTGGAGATATGTCAATGAATGCATCCTCCCAATGAGACACTGTTAAATGCGCTGCTTTAAATAACCTTCCCATAACTCGCAAAAAGTTACCAGTTCCTTTCATGCAGTAAAAAGTTAGTCTACTTTGGTAAACCAACCATTACCTGAGAGATCCCTGTTGACCCCAAGGGCCATGCCGTCACGAAGCCACAGCACCATGCCGTGGTAGCCGGGGATGGAGCAAGGCAGGGTGACCGGCTGGCCGGCCACCACCACCAGGTCCGTGGGCTGCTGTGTGAACACGGCACTGCTCCCTGGAACACAGAAGGACAGAAAAAAATAAGTAAAAACCAATATATTTATAAATACACAGGCATATCAGCTAAATCAAAAAAAAATCAAGATCATTCAGTCAAAATACACAGTATGAAACCTACATGTGGGAAAAAAAAGTACAATGAAACCACCTAAATAAATCTCACTTCATAACATCAACATTATAGAGAATCTAATTATTTAAAATGAATTGATTAAATCAATAAATAAATCAATAAATCACTATATATATAACTAAATGTATAATACAATTTTGAAATATTTGTTGAAAGAAATGGAATTGTTATTACAAATATTTAATCTCCGTAATAATAGTGCTTCATTTCATTCATTTTTTATTTCATAATAAAACGTAGGATTTCTAAATGTTTCAAATGTCCTTTTTCACAATAATAGGCTTGATTTCCCGATGACACTTTTACCACAGACATTTTTATATTGATGGGTGACTTTTCACAAACGCCAGTCAGGAGCACAGGGGCGTGGTCTGTGTACGAGAGCCGCTTGCCTCATTAACACCGAACTTGAACCACTTTTTTTGAAACTGCTGTGGCCTGCAGGCTGGAACTGTAGAAGCTCCCAGGCGTAAGGGCTGTTGACAGCTCCCGACCTCCTTTAGGACTCATGATGCGTGCACAACTGCCCATATGGCGAGCCGGGCGAACGCCAGTGGCCAAACAACACCATCGACCCCTGTAAACAGCATCATTTGCTTTAATAATCGGTCCTATCAACTGCATCCTCTCTGGACTGCTTGCTGATCTCATTTGGACCCTGCCTCCAAAACATTGCTCCTGTATGTCAATCCCACAATCCAATCCAAGCCAGCTTGTGTTTGCTCTGCGTCGCACACGGCAGCAGACGAAAGAACTGAAGTGCTTACAAGAAGCTGAAAGTAAACAGAGATGCGCTAACTTTCTGAGTAGATACATTGTCTGCGAATCTATTCTTACCTAATCTTAAGTGCACCTTCTATTAAGTTCCACAGCAAATTTGTAGTAAGCTACATTATGAAGAATTTCTGCAGTAGAATACAGTACAGAATGAGAAGACTCCCCGTAATGTCAAGGAACGTAAATGTAAATACTGCTGATCGGCCTGAGAATCATCTCCCCAATCTACCGCTACATGCTCTTTTCAGCCTCTGTTTGTCTTTTGATAGTCAGTCAACGCTAACTGGCTATTCTCCCCCCGACATAAAACCGTGGTAAGCAGCTCTGACCTCGATGGCACGGCTATCTGTTTTGCTCGTCATAAAAAGTGAGAGCTTGTTTACATCGATCTTTATTTCCTTGAATTTTGCCTAATGCAGCTTTCAGTTACAACCTGTCATTTTTCAACCTCTACAGGGAGCAGCGTTCCATCATAACTTGCTCCAAACAACCTGAAAGTCAGAATCCAACTTAAATTACTGTCCAATTTTTATTATAGCTCAAGGCCATCATTTGCCTTACTTTCAGTCTTATATATTCCACACGCTTTGGTGCCCCTTGCATTCTGCATCAGGCTTGGCGATAGTCAATGTCCACAGAGATATACAGGGTATATAGATGCTCGGGGTTTGTCAATATGGATAAAAGAGGCTGCAATTACAGCAAACTAGCTGACAGTTTTACTAATACCATATAAAATATTCAGAGTGTTATCAAATATGACGCAGCTATTCATTATTTCACCTATTTATTTCAGCATTATTTCACCTAGTTTGAGCTGGAACGTGACGGCAGCTGGTTGGCTGCTGTATTATGAACATGTAGCTGAACATATTGCCCTTAATTTATGTCATGGCTACCATGACTATCACACTTATCCACCAATCTGTCTATCACACCTGAAACCCACATGAACATGCTTTGGGATTTTAGCCAGTAATTAAAGCTCAGTACTTGATAAATCACATTTTCATGCGCAACTAAGAACTAAGCTTGAGATTCATCCAGAAATCAAAAGGAAAACATTACAAAGGTGATGTCTGGACGAATTAAAACCACAAATACAAAGAACTGTGTGAATCTGTGCTTAACAAGAATTTGTAAAATAAAGTCTTCTGAGCCAAGCTAATCTAATCCGGCTACAACTACGACCCAAGATTAATGGGAATAGAAATCAACACAATGCCACAAAACCTACTGATACCAATTTGAAGAACATTCTGACCAGACGGATTGCTGTCCTTTCAATTGTCTGCGTGTCATGTAAAACTGTCAGATCTGCCTGTCTTTTCAATAGAGCAGAGATTTAAGAGACCTGACGGGAGAAAAAAACCCACTGCTGAAGTCACTGTTGAAGTGTGAGAGAAACCGAGCAGACGAAAGAACATTAATAAAGAAATGCTGTGTCCTATTGTGGTGGATGGGATGGCTTGAGCAGCCACACCCGACGCTCGTTGGTTGGGCTAATGAGCCGCAGGTTTAAAAACACCATCCTCACACACGCTCAGGATTGGAGCCCGTGTCATGACACGTTCAATCTGCTCCTGGCTAATTCCACCTCGCCTCCTCTCTACAATAAACTGGTGTTAACAACCCCTGTCGTCTGTGTCTCTGCGCCGGAGGGCCCTGAAAACGCCACTCGGGTGGCGTGTGGCGGTAAGACCGCCACACCTATTAATACCGGTTTTGTGTTTGGTAATTAGGGAATCAATTATGTTAAAGATGTCTACTATTTATTTTCTCCCTGCAGAGTCAGAGATGTCAGCTGGAATTTCTTCTGCAGTGTTGTCTCTCAGCGGTGTCCGCTGTGATTTCTGCTGGCGGAGCCGGTGAGATGAGAATTCAACATCTTCTTTCCCTGGGAATTACACACCCTCATTTCTTGTTGCTCTATCTCTATTGATTGTACCACTGGGAATCCTGTACCAGCGTGGGTGTGTGTGTGTGTGTGTGTGCGTGTGTGTGTGTGTGTGTGTGTGTGTGTGTGTGTGTGTGTGTGTGTGTGTATGTGTCTGCGGGTGTGCCTGTCACCCGCTGCAGGCAGGAAGCCAGCACAGCATCTTCGCCGTCGAAACAAGTCCCTGGTTGGTGAAGCAAAGAGACTGATGGGCTCATGCAACAGACCATAGCTGAGTTGAAGCCTCTGATCACTGACCAGGCTTACTTTTATCCCACTGCTTTGGCAATCTGCTGCCAATAGCGCTCCTCAACGCACTTGTTCATTTATCTAAATAAGAAATAATATTAAAAACCTAGAGAAGAAAAGTACAACCAGTATGTTGTGTATGTATGTGGTTGCGGCTGCTGCTTTGCACACGTCTCCCCTTCTCGAACCCCCCACCACTCCGTGTCTGCTCTCATTGGCTGTAGCTTGTTGCATCACTCCCGAGTCGAGCCCGACGTGACCAGATATTAACCTTGATATCTCGCCGCCGTCTGCGAGCTCTCGGCGAGCAGTCGGATCACGTTGTGACTCACCACGCGCTCGTCGCTCACGGGAGCGCGCTATGATTTTCCTTCGATCTGGGGCTTTGCTTGGCGATCTCCAAAAACCTGTCGGCGTGTGTGGAAAATCAGGCCAGAATCACGTAGTCTGAACTCGGCATAAGGAAAACCTACTCGCTCTTGCGCTTTTTCATGCGATTCAATATATTCATTTTTGTGACTATGGGCACGAAAAAGGGTTGGGAAAACATAATTACAACATTTACACCATTGTTAATGGAGAACATACTGTTTAAGGTAAATGGCAGAAACCCCAAAAGTAAATGGTGTAAGTATGTAAGGAAAACATAGGTACATCATTTACACTGTTAACTTGTGCTTCACAACTCAGTACAAAAACCATGCCACATCTTTCATGTAGCAATTTATATTTGTATGCAGAGCAATTTATACAAACCCCAACTCCAATGAAGTTGGGACATTGTGTAAAACGTAAATAAAAACAGAATACAATGATTTGCAAATCCTTTTCAACCTATATTCAATTGAATACACTACAAAGACAAGATATTTAATGTTCAAACTGATAAACTTTATTGTTTTTTTTGCACATATTCACTCATTTTGAATTTGATGCCTGCAACACGGACCAAAAAAAGCTGGGACACAATGCAAATCATTGTATTCTGTTTTTATTTACATTTTACACAACATCCCAACTTCATTGGTATTGGGGTTTGTAGAATAGGATGTTGTGACACAGCTAAAATAATAGTTTCCACCATTTTGGGTACCGCCCCTCCAGAGACCAAAGCAGATTTGCCATTCGTTGACGTCACAAATTGACGCGTCAACATTCACCAAAGTTTAACTCTCCCCAATGCCAATCCCAGAGACTTCCCTTTGCTCCCGGAAGCACATGCATTGATAGCAACGCTGCACTGAAATTTTATCTGCAGCAAAATATCACATACTGTACATGTGGGTGTGACCAAGTTGTGGGAAAATGGTGACAGGAGAATACATAGTATGTTAATAATGTAAAAATGGTATGAGGTAAAAGGCATCTGAAGGCCATTTTCTATCATCATACTTTTCGACAGAGGCAGTATGTGAAATAACACTATTCTACTTGCTCAACGCTCTCCCATTTTTAGCACAAAACAAAATGATCAGGATGGTTTATTTAATCCCATGGTGCTGATAACACGGCCAAATGGTGACTTGGAAAGTATATGAAAAGGAATGGAAGGAAAATGGGGTTCATTCATAAAAAAACTCCCGAAAAAGAATAGTCCAATCAAACTTTTTTTTTTTTTAATATAAATAAGAATAATAAAAAATAGCCCCGGATCGTGCAGCCGATAAAGCCCTCGAAATATAATATCATATTGTTGATCAAAAACGCAAGTACGTTTTGGGTCCTCTGTGTGTCCTCTGAGGGAGTCAGGGGGGCAATTTGCACCCCTGTCACCCTCTCCATGCGAGGAAGACATTGGAGAGGGAGCAATCGCGTGTCCCTTTCCTCTAAATAAAGCAAATAAAAACATGGTGTTTTTATTTCAGATGTTTTTTACTGAATTTCCTTATTGAACGAAACAAAAAAAGCACCGTACGTAACGGGGCCACTCTCAGCATCACTCTCTTAGAACATGGCTGTCTACTACCTGTCCTCAAAGAAATGCAAGTCCAAAGAGTCCTGCCTCACATTGTCTCTGTGGAAGGAAATCACTCATTGTGGGCAGTTCCCAACAAGGTTCTATCCAAATAGACTAAACACTGCGTGTGAAAGCCCTCAGAAACATTCCATCAACATTATAAACTTTTGGGACTGGAATAAAATGGACACAATTCAGACCCTTTGCACTGGAGCTGCAAGCAAACTCCATGTGTGAGGACACAAACACAGAATAATGTTTTTGACTGAATTGGGGGTGAGTAAGGAATGTCAGATTTCCAATTTTCAGGTTAAAACCTCAGCAAGGATGAATACAATGTTATAGACAATGACAATCTTTTAAGGGTCATTTAACATTCTCCAAGATTATATTTAATCTTCTCTAGAATTAAATGCTAACAGACGAATATTGACTGAATTCAAGATTTAGTTTCGGAAGGTAGTTATAAGAACGGTTGGAACATTACTTACTTCTACTCGTGGCTTCGAAATCTGTTCATGCGCGGTATAATCATTTGTAGGATATAACCTTTATCGGAACTTTATGAAATTTCAACCAATACGATAGTTCTATAGAACCCAAATATCAGCTGATTTTATCGGCCTACCAATATGAAGCAGACCTTCAAACAGAAGCTGCTCTATCTTTGGCTGCAGACGCCAATCTGAAGGTAATTATTCAGTTGACAGTCTGGGAAACGTTTTCACATTTTAAGGAAAATATACAGACATACCGACCCATGTACACACACACATACACGCACGCATGCATGCACCCACACACTGTTTGCTTCCCTGCATCATTTGCAATCTTTTGAGTGCGTTAATTAACTTTCCACTCTGGTTCATTTCTTGAAAATACCTCCCCCAAAACATCTTGTTTAACTTATGTGCCAAGCGAGGTGTTAAATGTGTTTAAAATGGTTGCTTCATAGGACGGCTTCAAAAGTGCTCCGTATTTGGTTTGTCTTAAGAGGCGATAAATGCCAGCTGAGTTACTCTTAGCAACTAGAGAATATCCAATAAACTATGCTGGCTATTTTTTTTTTATGTCCAAATTTGTGCAATAAAGAATGTGGAGCAGACATGCTTTCAGGGATTCAGGCATAAGATATGACATCCTCCCTCTTGGGTCACAGCCTTTCAGTTTCTCCATCTGCATGCCTCGTCGGTGACCTCTCCTCAGTTCAACCGCCACCCTTACAACAGCAACCCATTCCGGTCGCCTTAACAATCCTCAAGAGAACCATTCCCCTCAACTCTACGGCACGGTGCTATTGTAAGTGGTTTTTCATGATTATTAAAATTTGGCATTGCAGATTGGGAATTGGAACCCCACATGCAGATTAACTTTGGCTCAGCTGAAATGGCATACACAGTACCCAGCGTTGTATACCCTGCCTGCACAGTTTTTAAAAGAACAAAATAAATAAGCGAGAATGGAACAAAAAAAAAGTAATAATCTTATAACTTGATCCTTGACACTGAATTATCTACAAACTTGAATAAAGCTGAATTATCTGTCAGTGGGGTGATAACATTATACAATTGTTCACACAATGTTCTGAAAGATATTTTCTTTGCTTATTCATAACACACTTGGCCACCTGACAGGTATGTACTTTCTGTTGTTATGTTGGCAAGGGGGAAGCTTCTATGGGATGACAAAATGATGTGGTTTCTGCTGTAGATGACCCCCTAGTGTGTAATTAAAACACATAAATTGTTTAATTTCTCTCTTGTAATTCCGTGACAGTGCCTGTCACTGACTGCAGTCAGTATTTCAATAGGTTTTTACTACCAGTCAGTACATAGCTATATAAAACAATATTTTTAGCTCATCCATCAATGTTGCAGTGTGACCATATCAAACAGACACAGAAACAGTTTGTTCTACTGGCAGATTTACTTTTATTGTGTAGAATGAGGCCTGAAGTCACCGCCTCAATGTTTTGTGATGGCAATATGCCATGGTGGTCTTGACACTCTAATGGGCCCAGCTTACACCTGGCATTAACATGCGTTTTGGCTGAACTGACAACTCTGGACAGCTCTAAGTACGTCTGTTGAACTGGAGTGGAGTTTTTTCTCCTCCAGACACCGGTGCGACGTTCATGCTGTGCCAGTGTTCCTGTGTTTTTTATTTGTTTCTTACTTGTATGAAACAACATTTGTGAACACAACTAAGGGAGTGTCCTGTTCCGTATTGGATCACTGCGTAATGAAGAGGGAGCGTTTCCCGTTTCATTGCTCTTTCTGGTTCATGTGTCCTGAAACAAAACAAATAAAAACAAAGTGTGTTTTTATTTTATATGTATTTGTTTTCCTCCATTTCCTAACGTAACAAAACAAACAAAAAAAACAAAATGAGTACATACTTCCACTAACGCAGAGAATGCCTGTTGAGTAGGTGGTCCTTCAATGTGGCCCAGGACACATTCCCGTACACACTGTTAAAAGAATGTGGCAATATGCGGCCTAGACCCCCTACAAATGTTGTCTGAGGGATCAGATCTCAATGCGTCCCCAATGCGTCTTTGAGGCGTTCACACCTGTACTTAGAGCTGTCCACTTGTGACCCTGTGGAAACGTCACGCAGATAGTACCAGACAAATGGGGACGGCAATGACCAAGACACTGCCGTACAAATGTCCGGACCCCGACACCCCTAAAGATTGCAAATCCGAGCTGCCACACCTCAAGTAGAGTGGGCAAGGAGAGCGGTCGAGGTAGCTCGACTGCTGACTCATAAGTCATCGTGATTCTTTCGCATAGTCAATTAGAGAGGCGCTGTGCCGAGAGCTGCCACCCATGCACCGCCGCTCCATAGCACACAAACAGTTGTCATGACAACCGAATTGAAGCTGTTCAGTCCACGTAGCATGCCAACGCATGCAGGGGACACAGACAGTGAAGCCGTTCCTCCCGCACACTCTGGTGGGGAGGAGTTAAAAAGGCCTCGAGGGTAACCACCCTCGATCTGTACGAGCTAGTCACAACAGACATGAACATCGAGTTAGGATGTAACACCGCACTGCTGAAATCCCCATTAATGTCTAGGCCGGCAGGTTGCACGGACAGAGTTTGCAGAGGTCAGAGCAATGAGCAGCTTTGTCTTGAAAGACAGTAGCCTTAACGGGATCTGAGACAGGTTTGAAGGGTAGCGCGTCCAAAACCAGCTCCAAGTCCCACTGAGGGGTCACAGGTCACCGTGAGTGTAACCCTCATGACAAGCCGAAATCGTAGCTGCGTACACTCTGATGGTGGACGCTGCATGCTGCTCATCCATGAGGGACTGCAGGAAATCCGAAATAGCACAGCAACACTGCAGCACAGGGGGTTGACTCACTGTCGATGCACCATCATTTGAACACATTCCACTTGGAGGCGTAAAGTCGGAAAGTGGACAAGAGCACACAAGAGCCCACAATGGTGGAGATCACAGCCTGTGACAGCCTAAACTGCTCAAGCCTGCGTTGTCAGGCGCCAGGCCAGCAGCGGACTGCTCAGTACCGGTAACGAGGTCACCGAGCCCCCAGCCTGCATCAGCGCGTTGCAGCGCATGGGAATCTGCCATGGGCCCGCCACTACTAGTGGTTAGAGCGCTGTCGACCAAAGTGCGGATGGTCGGGGGCTACAAGTATCACCAACAGCCCTTCCAGCCACACTCGCACCATCAGTCTGGGCAGCAACCCCAAGGTTGGAATGCGAAAAGGAGACCCCTCGGCCACGGGTGTGCGAACACGTCCACCCCCAGAGGGGGGTCGTCTCCCTCGTGGATAGAGAACCACAGGGGATGCTGAGCAGTCTCTCTCGATGCAAACAGGTCCACCTGCGCTGTCCCGAATAGTCTCCAAAATTAGAGCACTATATCCGGGTGGAGGCACCACTCCGGCCTCCTTGTGACATGCCAATAGAGATTTGAGCCATAGCACCACACTCTTCACAGCTTCTCGGCTGTGCAATGGAGCGCTGGTGATCTTGCACCCCCCTGGTGGTTGATGTAAGCCACGGTAGCCTGGTTGTCTGGCCTGACTAAGCACATCCCTGTCCCGTATCAGAGGTTCGAAGTGCTTCAGGACCAATAACGGAGGGTCTGGGGTTCTCTCCAGTAGGCCAGATCACTGTCCAGTGACCGTCGCACGACTAGCAACCGTAGTCGGTGGTGCACTGGATTCAACCGGAGCCCTCCGAATCATCGCTGGATACTGCGCATGTGTAGGAGGCCTAATGGCACCACTGTGTGGGAAGCCGCCAGCAGTTCCAGCAGCTTCATGATGGTCAGTGCCGTGAGTGAGCCCCCCTCCGAACACATCTGAGGGCAGACGCAATGAAGAAGAAGAAGAAGAGTCTTTATTTATCACACAGCACACACACCACAACACATGCACTGCAGAGACAGCGACCAACACATACGCTTCAAATGGTGCCAGGTGAAATAAATTCTCTGCTTTTAACCCATTTTGGCTTGCCCTTCCTCCGAGGGGCAGCCAGGAGCAGTGGACAGAACACAGCGACGCAACTGAGGAGGGCTCAGAGCTCACCGTGTGTGTGGGAGAGTCTGGGGCCACTCGCACTATTAAACGTCCATGGCACTGTGAACGTGAGACGGTAGTTATGACTGTAACATTGGTCTCGTTGTCCATGGCGTGATGGTTGGGCAACCATGCCTTACCTTGGGTAAGCCGCAATATGGTACAGGGGCTCTCGAGCACAGACTGTGGTCACAGCGCGAGAGAGAGAAAAAGAGAGGGAATCCCGGACCGTCAGTGGACGAATACTTGTCCCCAACTGGGCAGGAAATAAACAGTGGTTTATTAACCTTGACAGGTACAAACGCACTCTCCTTTTCATTCGGAGAGAGGGGAATCATCATCGAGGTGACTTGCACCGTTTCGATCTCACCAGCAGGTAAGTGGAGACCGGCGCTGCCCCCCCCCACACCATATTTTATACCTCCTCTTGAGGGCTCCCTGGAGCGGCCCGCAGCTGGGAAGGGGTGCTGGGTGGAGGGGCTCTCTGTGCTGCAGGAGGTGGTGGTGCTGCGAGGGGCTCCACGGCATGTCGTTTCCGCAACCATCTCGCCGTTGCAGGACCCAGTTGTGGGGTGGATGCTCCGGCGGCTGTTGTTGGGTGGGGAAGGGTAGCTGAGCTCTTCCCTGTCAGCGGCAGGTGTAGGGAGAGCTGCCTCCTGTCCTCTTCCTCCTTAGTCTTCTGTCTCGGAAGCCATCAGCATTTCTCTTGCGTTGATGAGCAGGGAGATGGATGCCGCCAGCATCGGCCCGTTCGATGTAGCCGCCCCAGACTGGGTTGCGAGGACATACGTCCTGTCAGCCAGCAGGGTGGTGAACTGATCCCTCGCCGACGGCAACAGCAGTCCCACTGAGGTCAGGAAGAAATGGTGAGCCAGCGTCTCCTCGAGGCGTGGAGACGAGTCCGCTGCGCCTCGAATCCCATCACAACACGTGTGAAGGGGTTGTATGAGGACACCGGAGCATGGCCTTCTGATGGGGCGGTCCGGTAGTCATGGTTGAGAGAGGCCATTGCAGGAACCATGGGTTCCACCATACTCTCCTGACGCGCATATGCTCCACCTATGATCAGATCCACAGCGGTTCCCCGTAGATGGACTGGGCCAACGTGCTGGAGGTTTGGTCCTTGTCAGAAATCCTGCCACGGGGAGAAGATGTCCTCGCCGTCGACGATGAGGTCTTCTTCATCTTCCTCATCGGACTGGAACGGAGCAGCGTCCAGCACGTCTGTGACTGCCTGGTCCAGCGGAACTTGCTCTGTAAAATATCTGCTGCAGCAGGCCCACTCAGCAGCGGATAAGGCCTGGCAGGCCTCGCACAGCGGTGCCTCCGTGAGCCCGGCGAGAGCGTGCTCTGCGCCTAGACAGATGAAGCACCTGTCATGGAGGTCGCCCAACACCGCCAGACTGATGCAAAGGCAAGAGGCTCTTTAAAGATCGAGATCAAGATGCCGAGATGACACTCGACGACGGTGTTCTTGAGTTTGTGTGCAGAATATCTTTTTCATCAGTCGCAGCTGAATTGAAAAAGGAGAAGAGTAGCAGGTGCCAGGGGCTTATATGGCTATGCTGCTCCACCCTGATTGGCTGCAGCGAGTGTATGAATAAATTATCAGCAGTCCGCATACGCGGTTGGATGTATACCATTAGGGGCGTAGCCACCTGACATAGAACTATGGATATTGTCTTTATTACGACGCCAATATCATTTGAGCAGTTTGTACTTCCATTCTCTGGTGCAATGGGTGCAGTGATTCACACAATGGGCGAGAGAAGTAATACGACAATAGATAGTAGGGCTGGAAGCAGTCAGATATTTATGTCACAGAAAATGCTTTTCATTCGCCTCTAATGCTCAATGTCCTAACCGTGTGTTTGCGCTGTGGAATCTTAGCCCCTCTGACCCTGCATTAAAATTCTAAGGTCAAGACCCATTTTTTTTTGTATTTTTTAATTCTGTCATTTATGAGTTCCTACAGTATTGTATATTGTATATTATTGTTTTTCTCTTTTTCTCCTTGAGCACAAAATGCTTTACAGCCATGCGAAGTTGCAAGCAACTATGGTTTAATAGAAAACCTTTTTTGAAATAAACAAAACGAAAGAACCAGCTTTCCAAAAATTCCCTTATCACCTTATCATATGATTCGTAACCTCCGGCTTTCCCACGTCACAAAAAGCGTAGGTCAAATTATTGTATTCTATTTTATTCACGATTTAAAACAGACACCAAAGTCCTGCTCTGCTCCTTATCCTGCGCTCCAGAGGCTTGTCCTCATACAGATCAATCCATGAATCAGAGATTCTCAAGGTAAATTTTTCCCTCTTTCTTTTAGCCTCCGTCCATGTCAATGTGAGGGAAGACACATTTATTTTCCAACACTGAGAGCTCAAGGGAAACTCAAGGACACAAAAGGGAAGGACAATTTCCTTCCATGTGTCTTTTTTTTATTTTATCTATCAAGACCCTGTCTGCGAAATACAGTAGCAAACAATTTATTTTTTCCAAGGGAGACCCAAGGGACTGAGAACACAATGCCTTGTGTGTTTGCTATGTATCTCTGTTCTTTAGCACTTGTACCGAAGATTAGAAGGAGTTGGCTGGCTCGTTTTTTCCCCATTTAGCGTCCTCGCCTGCATCAGATTAAAGTCCTAAGAAAACAATCGACAGCCCTGAGGATTGCGCAGTGTGGACCATTGCCATCCGCTGTAATAAATCAATTATGTAGGCCAGAGTCACTTGAAAACAGTTCCATTCATCTTATAGTTGGAGTTTGATTCTTGTTTGACAGCTCAGATACAAAAGGGAGGAGGGAAAGCTCCCTTCAATGTAAGGTCACAGTGTGTTAGTCTATCTATCTATCTATCTATATCTATGTATATTTTGCAGGAGCTATTTAGAGAAATGCATTTTGATTCAACCACCCCTCCACACTCAGACGGAGAGGGGCCAAATGCCCCTCTCCATCTCAGTGTTCTTGGCAGGTGATGAAATTGAGGGCCCCGCTCATAAATATAATTGCCTTTCGGGAAATCCGCTCGCCGGTGGGGGCGCAATCGATTACAAACCGCAATGGCTTACAAACCGAGCGAGCAAACACAGCGCTGTGGATCTTGAGATAAGATGAGTACGAGGCCAAATTAAGATTTGTGCAGGGATCTCTTCTTCCAACAGATCCACATTAGTCAATTAACCCTTTATGGATTCAGGGTTAGGGTTTGGCTGTGAATACTAAAAAAACGCTGATAAACACAAAATATGTGACCCACTGTGTACTTTAGGATCACATTTGTTCACACATGTTCGTCTGATATAACATTTGAATCATTCACTTCGAAAAAATATTGTAAAATGCGTAATTCAAGTTACTCCTTTAATTTTAAGTACATTTAAATTCATGCTCACTAAACCAGCATGTCCCCTCTAATATTCTGTAACTTATAAACATTCCAATTTCCTGCCTTTATTATTTTATAACAGTGATAGTTTTGAAGAAAGTGGCCCATTTCGGATTGCACACATGAAAACCTATCACCAGAAAACAATTCCCAGAATGCAAATAGCGGGGTCCTCCCGGACAGGCATTCTGGGAATTGTTTTGTTGAATGCCGCCTCCTGCTGCCAGTTCCGCAATATGATTGAGAGCTTCTGCCACCCTCTCCTCGTAATCCATAACAACACAGAGATGATGTTTTCACAGAGAAGTGAAATTTCTTGCTTCTGCTGTTTATCTGTTTTTGTTTCTTTAATCATTATTTACTGAAGTGACGTCAGCTTTTCTTCTCCGTGTCCTCTGAACCAGTGTCAGGTCAAAAGTTTTTTATCACACGAAGAACACGCAGTGTAGTCCGGGTTCATTTATAACCTTATTTTATCAAAACAATTTTACATTCTGACTTCACATCACTTGGAATATCAAAGGATGACCTTGATCTGCATGTTTGCATCAAAGGGAACGGTAAGATCGCGGTTTGTGCTGTTTTGCAAGTTCAGCAAGTTCAGCAAGTTCAGCAAGTTGTTCAGTGACTATTTTTTCCCTGCGAAATGCTGGTGGATCAAATAGCCTCAACATTTTAATATTTATCCAACATTTAGAAATCAAACTCAGTTTTGAAAATAAGTTGAGGAAAGTAAATCTGCTATAATCTCATTCTGGACTCATTTTGGAATTCCCGATGTTTTTCATGTCTGGTGAAAAGTAGACGGCCCCGAAATGCACCGGGTTAGGATGCGGTGGGTCACATATATGAAGCCTCATTAAAAGCTTATGGGCTATCACTGTACAAGTCCCTGAAACTGAAAAGTTGGGCCTCTGCCATTAGGTCACCACACCAATTGAGTGGCGCGGCAACAACTGCAGTCCACATTTTGTGTCCATTTTAATCCTCGGCACACAACACCAAGATGCTGTTGAGCATGTCAATGTGCAAGAAATGCAGCATAGTGAAACTCGTGAGATAGATGCAACAAATCATTTAAAAATTAGAGGATCGCATGTTTTGAAATATTTTTCCTACATTTAGATTGATAGCAATCCAAATGTAAATTTGCTAAATAGAAAACAAATGTGAGATGAGGCAATTTTATTTTGAGTTAATTTGGCAAAATTGGATTTAAAGGACTTGTAATCTTGGAGGAGGGTAGGCATGGAATTTTCTATTTGATTCCCTGAACCCATGTCCCTCTACACATCGCTGGTAAAAGTTTATTTCTAACGCTATTGGCAATACATTGCCCGGTTTTGCTTTTTAATCTCTAAATGAAACCTATCTGAGCTGTCAACCATCTCGATCCACAACTATGTGACACAAAGTGCCTCCATGTCAAGTTGACAAGCGAGACTAGTAGAGGAGGCACCTCCGGACAAATCGGCACAAGGCTCTTTGTTTTGATTTTCCAGAGACCGTCCACTCCCTCCAAACAGCCGGGAGACGTAATGATGAGATTAATTTCTGCTATTCGGCCTCCCATTGGCTCTTGCCCTACTGTGCGCAAAAAGACTGTTGGGAAGAAAGTGGAGGAGATGAGCTAAGATTGTCACATGAGACTGTGCTGCTTAGATGTATACAAACCTTGTTTGATGAAGAGATACACAAGTTTCCTCTGAAAAGCCGGGAGACGTAATGAGATTCATTTCTGCTATCCAGCCTGCCATTAGCTCTTGCCCCGCTGTGCGCACACACACAGCGTTGCACAGAAAGCGGAGGAGATGAGCTGAGATTGTCACATTAGACTGCACCCCTTGGATGTATACAAACCCTGTTTGATGAACAGATACACAAGTTTCTTAATGTAAAGAACACCCCCCCCCCCCCCCCCGCTGAGCTCCCCGCTGGCGCCGTTTGCTGCTCAATGCTTCAATTTTTCCTTTCCTTTTTTTTTTTTTAATAATTTCTTTCTGTTTTCTGTTCTTGGCCTGAATCTCAGATAATAAATATCAGAGAATCTTGTATTGGCCTTATTAGAGAAAGGGCAGGCAATACGGCCACACACAGCATGTGTGTGTGAAAGCAGCTAATGTTACTAATAATATTTAATAAAATATAATATTTACCCTTTTCTCTTTTTTCACAAGACAGAAAACCTTGAAAAATGAACAAAATACCCTTTCAGATAAATACACTGATCTAGAACTCTGTGTATAGGATTATTCAGCTTGATTTGAACAACTTTTACTTTAGATTTTCAAGGCATCTTGGCTTATTTAAAGAACTGTTTGGATTGTTTTTATTTACGACAAATAGACTATTCGACTTTCTGTCTTGCTATGGTGCATGTCCTTTTCAATGCCATTATATTTGACATTTTTATATACAGGTACTCCTCACTTAGCGACCTACCTGTTTAACGACCGTTTGGACTTACGACCAGCTCTCTGACCAATCTGTATTGTATGATACCGCGGTGTCTCAGCATCAAGCATCTCATCGCGCATCACCATTTATATACTATATACACTATATACACTGTATACATGTCATCTCATCACTGTTCTCAGTCTCAGTCTCGTTCCCACAGTCTCTCAGTATTCACTACACTAGCGTTCGCAACGGCCACGCCCCCTTACCGTGAAATAACACGGGTTCTCGCTTTGCAGTCTTTTGGATGCAGACTTCAGTGGTTAGATACCATAAGAAGACTGTTGATATAATTATTGGGTAGCTGACACTTCACCAGATCACAGAGGCATTTGGAAGACGCCGCCATAACTCAAAACTGCAGGGGCAAACAGGGAGGAAACTTGCAGGTCCCAGAGAGGTCAACAATCACTCGGAACGAGCTTGAGAGATGAGCGGTGGAGAGAGGAGAAAAGGTGAAGCGGTCAACCACATCGAGGACACTGCGTAACCCCTGGTCTGCACGGGAGCTGGAAAGGAGGGAGAACCGTCTAAATCCACTTCTCTTTTGTTGCCGGAAAGTGGAGACCCATAGTTGTAATTTGGGGAAACACTTTCATTTCAGTTTAGACCAGGTTAAAGGTTTTGGCCCAAGTCACAACACTGCCGGTTCATCAAGAAACACCACCCCTGTTGTCAAAGCGGCGGGGATGCTGTTCAAGAGCACTATGGTCATCTTGTTCCAATGGATGGAACACAAACGGAAATACAATGGGTCTGGAATATAACTGACAGACAACCCGACGGAGACAGTTAACGCTTAACGAGAAAGTGTGTGTATTCTACGTTTCAATATAGTAAAAGTAGATAAAATAACGATTTTTTTTTTTCAATGTAAATAATACTAAGTAGTATATATAATAATAACTACAAATGTAGAAGACTGACAGGGTGTTTTTTTGCAAGAAAATAAACAGAAAGAGAGATGACACGTGGATTTGGACAGACACACAGGCTACCCGAGTGTTAACAAAAAAAAAAAAATTAACAGTAGGCCGTCTCTTAAGGATTTTAATTTGTATGACTAACACGTGATATAATTGCTCACTCAAACACAGTAACCATCCACTGGAGTCGGCCTCCGACTGCAGGTTACTGGAAAGATATGGCAAAATTACACAATCCTTTCTCGTCACGCACCACGTTACCCTAATTTGTCGCCCTCCCTTTTGATTGTCAGCTCACAGAGCTCAAGGCTTGATCCTCTCTGGTTGTGGCGGATGAGCGCCGGCATGATTTACGCTCGGTCGGTATAACGCACTCTTCAAGAGGGAGACCCGGGCAAGTCAAGGCAGGAGGGAAATACACATTCAGGCATGTACAGCCATCCCAAAGCGCTCGGAGACCGATGGTCTCACTGCATGTATGTATGAAAGTATGTAAATGTATGTGACGAATAAACCTCTTGAATCTTGAATCTTGGTCGAAGTTATGAGCAGAGCCCTGTGTTTTCTGTCACTCTGATTGAAAATACAACTGCTGGTGATCTTTGTTTTATATTCAAATCCCTTTTTCAGCACAAGATGAAAAGACACTAAGTTTAATGTGAAGGTAGAGGTCACATACAGTATGGAAGTCCTGGTGATGCATCAACTTTGATGACACAGTGCATTTGTTACACTTCCACCACATCCGCCGTGGTTGGCCAGTACAGAATGTATGATGGCAACCCAGAAAAAACAATAACTCTTGCCTGTCGTACATTTACAACATTCAGAACCTGTGGTTTACACAATGATGGATAAAGCACTAAGATCCTGTGCTTCAGTAGTTATGCAAATACTGAGAATACAACACAAATTTATGACATTGTGCTCAATTAAAAGTGTTATAAGTCATTGATGGGAATTGGTAAGATTATTTTGTTAAAAAAACTAAAACATATTGTATGCTTTACTTTTGTAAAGCATACGATACCTTTTGTACTATTGTAGCTGTCACTTTTTAAGAAACAGCCATTCAATGAGTCTGCGTTATGCATGTGCTCCTCTGTTTGCTGCTTCCATTGTTGGTGGCGGGGTCCAACGCCTTTACTGCCAAGAATACACATATTAGGAACGTTTCAAACAGCAGTTTCAAATGCTATTTTGGGACTTGAGGTGTAATCCACTCAAAACAGTGTAAAGAGGCATATTTCATATGTAATGCATTAACATGCATTAAGTGCTGATGGTCTAGCATCAGTTTCCCCTTATTGATGACAGGGTCCAAATTAATTTAAATTACTTTTTACAACCTAACTGTATTGCTTGCATGACAACTCCTGAAAGGAAAAAAAATGGTACTTACAGGCACTACAGGACTAACTCAGTCAGGTAAAACGAAGATATTCACTTTGACATGCGGTGGAATTAATCCTATATCCTTTAAGTTCAGTGCTTGAGTTTAAATGCCAAGATAACTTCTGCTGCTTGGAAAAACAAATAATCTCTTGAACTTGAACTTGAACATAAAGGAGAGGCCTTTATGAGGAGGGTTCGACTGAGGGCTCTTTTTGCAGTGCCCATGAAACTTATATTTGATTTGGATTGAAATACGTAAATAATAGTTTTCAGTGTTGAAACCCAGTGAGTGTGTCATTGTTCTCCTAAACAGTGATATGTTGAGGATGCGGTGCTGGTGATTGACCAGCCAGACAACAAGTCCACTTTGAGGAAGGTAGGCAAAGCCATTCTGATTAAATCCACATTTGTCACAACTGCCTTGATGGTACAGTTCAACAATCCTTCAACCACGACCATTTTTTTCTGTGAGGTTGATGGAGTAGTATAATGCTCGAGAGATATGGTTAATTCTTTTCCTTATATTCCTGTAATTTCAGCAACATGAACATTCTTTTTCTGGATCAACAATGAACACAATCGATTTTTTGTGTTTTTCATCTTATTCCCCTGCTGGGTAAGTGCGGGGCTCGCGATTGTATTCCAATTTTAACGTCGCAAACAAATTAAAATTCAAGCTTCACACTCTATATGTGTCGCGGCTCTTATTCCATTTGCTTATTCCTTCAACCATGAAAAGAAGGCGTGCAGGTACAATGACACTTGCATGCATGTGTTTGATTCACATACCAACACACGCACGCATGTACACACACACACACACACACACACACACACACACACACACACACACACACACACCAACCATGGACACTCACGCTGAGAAAAGTGAAGAAAAAATGGCTTGTGCAGAACACAAGGCACGACCAACTTTTGGAAACTTTGTTGGGTACATCGAGTTCTTTCCCTCTGCTCTCAACCTTAGCATCCCTTAAGATGCTTTTTATCAAATTTCTACAGTTCAGAACCTGTAGTCTAACAATGTGCGCATTGCTAATGGAATCAGCCATTACACAAACATTACGTGAGCCCTGACATGCCGTCTCGCTCCATCTTATCCTCTCCCTCTCTCTTTATACTTTCTCTCTCTTTTTAAAAGGCTCCCCATTTTATCAGCCCTAGCCCTATTTATTTTTCCCTTCTTTTTTTTCGAGCTTCTTTTTCCTTTTCCCCCTCCCAGTGTTTCATTCAATGTTTGTGTTTATTTCACCGGGCCTTTTGATGGGCAGCACGCGGTGAGAATGCCGGGGGGCTTTTTTGCTGGGGTCTCTTTGTCTGACCTCGGCTGTCAACTTGGGAGCAGCAGCATTTTCTGAAGAGGAGGAGAAGGGAGTGAGGGGAGGGGGGTTAGAGGGAGTAGAATAAAAAATAAAAAATAAATACAATTTATATATATATATCTTCCGTCCTCTCTCTGTATTCCCCTACCTCACTCTTCCAATACCCAACACCCACCGCCCAATTCCGCTTTCTATCCGAACTCCTTTGCACTCCTCTTGCCTCCCCAGCGCCCCTGTGTTCTCCCCACCGATGTGCTTAAGGGGGAAGACTGCCCAGGGCAGCGCCAAGGGCTACTCGCTGCCTTTTTTCAAAATGTAAGTATGGCTCTGCAGCAGCGGCTGAGAGCGCACGCACACACATCTGTCTGTATGTTTGCAGCTGCTGATGAAACCACATAAAAATATATTTTTTCGATTTCTTACTCAAAAATGAGCAATTAAAGGTGCAAATCTGAAGTTGGGAAAGCCAAAGAAATATTGGTCTAACGAAGCAAAGCCTTTCTTTTTAAGCTGAGCTGATGGTTGCTCTTCTTCTGTGTATGAGCAAACAGAATATGAAAAAGATGACCTTGGTGAAGGTTCTTAAACACACACACACACATATGCACACACACACACACACACACACACACACACACACACACACACACACACACACACACACACACACACACACACACACACACACACACACACACACACACACACTCACACACACTTGATCACAGACCTAGACGATGGTTCCCATGAAAAGAGGTTTAAGCCCAAAAGTGGAGAGAAGTTATTCCAAAAGTACATCAATCACAGTACATGGGCGGAGTGTGCTCTTCCGGCTCCACCGGCTACGTGGTGAAGCGTCCCAGATGTGTCGATGTTGTCACAGAGAGAGGAGTATGAAAACCAGCGATTTAAAAAAATAAAAATTGATTGGCTGGAATACCACTAATGCTTTAATGCGTTATTGTGTGAAAAATATAAAACAATCTTTGTGATTTATGTTTTCTATTTCTTGTTTAGAAATGACATTACAACATGTTGATCTTGTTTAGACTGTCTCACGATATGTCCTATGATCTATGGTGTGCATACACTTTAAGTTAAACAAGTTTTTCAGGTATCTCATTAAAATATATAAAAAAACAATTTTATAGTTGTCTGCAATAAATAACTTTTGATGTACTTGTGAGCTACAACTGTAATTGTGGATATTTGTCAGTGGGAGATGTGGGACGTTTGTACTGTATTCCATCTACATATTACATACGTCGATCAGCCACAACATTAGAACAACCACTAATATCCACTACTAACTAATATCGTGCAGCCAAAACAGCTCTTACCCATCGAGGCACGGACTTCACAAGACCTCTAAAGGTGTCCTGTGATATCTGGTAGGGCTGAACGATTCATCGATTTCAAATCGACATTGCAGTTTAACCGAACGCAAAGCAAAGCCTGCGATTAAAAATATTTTTATTTATTTTTATTTTTTATGTTACACAATCAAATTTTTGCAACCTCTTGCAACATCTACAAACCACCACCTGCTGAGTTGGATATATCCTTCCTCCCCACCATCCCTGTGAACTCTTTTGTCTGCGGTGATTTTAACTGGAGGAACATCAAATGGGGGTACTCAAACACTGACAGAAATGGCTCTGTTGCTAGCGACTGGGCAGAAAGTAACAACCTTCATCTTCGACAACAAGGACCCCAGAACCTTTTACTCTGGGAGACACGGCACCTGGACATGCCCTGATCTGTCCTTTGTCTCCAACAACATCAGCAGACGCTGCAGCAGAATGGTTCTACAGAAGTTCCCTAGATCTGGTCACTCGCCCATCATCTTCTCCAGTGACATCAAGCTAGCTATCTCTAGCCTCAACAGAAGAAGATGGAATTTCAGGAAGGCTAACTGGCAAAAGTTTTCAGAACTCACCAGGAAATTAACAGCAAGCCTACCTGACCCATCATCCAATGTGAATGGAGCTTATAACGCCTTCTGCATCCTGCTCAACAAGGCTGCCAAGCTCTCCATCCCAAGAGGCCGCAGGGACCCACATGTACCTTGCTGGGATAAAGACTGTGAAAAACTGTACAAGGAGTACCTGAATGCCACCGACACTGACCAACGCTCTCTCCATGGTGACCAACTGCTGGACCTTCTCGGGCAGAAGAGAAAGGTTAGATGGGAGGAGGAAGTAAACAACATCAACTTCGCACATTCTAGTCGAAGGGCCTGGAATACGATCAACCGGCTAACTGGGCGAAGTTGCCCAGCTACTGTAGACCATGCCCCAGTATAGCAGCCTCTGTATTCGCTGATAACAGCAGATGGAAAGACCGCTCATCTGAGGCAAAAGCCTTCACCAGAGAAGTAGAAGTAGACATCAGGAAACTCACCAGGACAGTTCCTCAATCCAGCCCCCTTTCCCAGCCCATTTCGTCAGAAGAAATTGTTGCAGCTCTGAAATCCCTCAAGGAAAATAAGGCTCCTGGAAACGATAACATCCACACTGAGTTCCTGAAGAACGTGAGCCATGAGTCACTGACCTGGGTCCAGCTTTTCTTCTCCAACTGCCTAGAAAACCTGACCATCCCATCCAAATGGAAGCAGGCTAAGGTGCTGGCCATACTCAAGCCAAATAAAAGACCAGATGAACCAAAGAACTACCGCCCAATATCCCTCCTGTCACATCTTTACGAACTACTTGAGAGGGTCATTCTATCCAGAATAAACAACATCATTGAAGAGAGTCTTCCCCACACTCAAGCTGGTTTCCGTAAAGGTCGATCAACAACAGATCAAGTGACCCGGCTAGTTCATGACATTGAAAGCGCCTTCCAGAGGAAAGAAAAGTTTGGAACAGTCTCCATTGACCTCACTGCAGCCTATGACACAGTTTGGCACAGAGGCCTCTACCTCAAACACCTGAAGACTTTGCCTGATTTTAAGCTTGTGAAATTCATCATGCTGCTTATACAGGACCGTACCTTTGTACTGGAGACCTGAAGCTGGCCTGCAAGAGTGAAGATGAGCCAACAAGCCTGATCCCGCCTGCTGAATATGGCCACCAGAGACTCAAACGCAGACACTTCTCCACCGAAGCTCCACGTTGAGGAAGTTCATCAACTCCCCTCCAACCAATCCACCTGGGTGTGACCTACCACAGAATGCCTGGGTCAACCTCAACAGACTTAGCTCTGGAGTAGCAAAAACCCAAACCTATCTGCATATGATTGGAGTGTCTGCCACAAATCTCTGCGAATACGGAAAACCACAGACTGTTTAACACATCATTGATGAATGCCCAATCTTCAAATCACCACATGGAGTCAGCGGCCTCATTGAACTGGATGACGATACCACTTCTTGGCTAATGTCCGAATTTCCTGTGTAGCCCTACACGAACGAACAAACAATCAATCTAACCAACAGGGCTGTCCAGGGACTGCCCTGTTGTGTGCCATCCCAGGGGTGAGGGGGGTGGCGCGGAGAGGGAGCTATTGGGGCACATTTTGCGCACCTGTATCCCTCTCCAACGGTAACGACGATGCGCGTGCCAGTGATGCACGCGCCAGCGATGGGATGGAACGAAGCAAGTGCTGATGGAACCAAACCATGCGTAATGGGGACACTTTCTCAATGCCCCCCGCCTATAGCGATTGTTTTAACCCTTTTTAACCCTCCCATTTAGCGCTGCCCCATGGTGAGACCCGTTGCTCCCGCCGGGCCACGGTGCACTGTGCTGCTGGCAGAGCTCGGAACACCTGTTGAGTCCGGACGGAGCCTCTACCAGAATAATGCATCGGTTTGTTTAATTTAATGAGCAAAAAGCTGTCCTTGAATGCACGGAGCGGCGCTCAGTGGATGTGGACTTATGCGCGCAACATTTTTATAATAAATAATACATTTGTGATGAAACACTGCATATTTTCGAATGTTCATTTTCAGATTCTAATCACAAGGCTTGAAGATAAATCAGTCAGTCAATATTGTACTGTGATTGAAGGTTTTTCTTTTTACAGTTCAATAGTTAAATAAAGATATGTTCATATCATATATATCATATATATTAATTCATGCATCAATTTATCCCATTTCATCATAACACATAGGCCTGGCCGTATCGATTTTTGTGTTGGTCATATTATAGAATGATTTATTGCTTGTGTTTAGTGAATAATACAGATTATCAGGAACTTTGGAAAATTGCATACTAAATTGCAATCGCAATATAATACAAAACAATATAATCGCAATAAAACCATAATTACATTATCCCAAATCGTTCAGCCCTAGTATCTGGCACCAAGACGTTAGCAGCAGATCCTTTAAGTCCTGTAAGCTGTGAGGTGGGGCCCCCATGCAGAGAAGAAGAAGAAAACGTGATTCATCAGACCAGGCCACCTTCTTCCTTTGCTCCATGGTCCAGTTCTGATGCTCAAGTTCCCAATGTAGGTGCTTTTGGCAGTGGACAGGGGTCAGCATGGGCATTCTGACCGGTCTGCGACTATGCAGCCCCATACGCAGCAAGCTGCGATGCACTGTGTGTTCTGACACCTTTCTATCATTGCAGCATTAACCTTTTCAGCAATTTGTTCTACAGAAGCTCTTCTGTGGGATCGGACCAGACGGGCTAGACTTCACCCCCCACATTCATCAATGAGCCCATGGGCACCCATGACCCTGTCGCCGGTTCACCGGTCGTCCTTCCTTGGACAACTTTTGGTAGGTACAACCACTACATACCGGGAACGCCCCACAAGACCTGCTGTTTTGGAGATGCTCTGACCCAGTGGTCTAGCCTTCACAATTTGGCCCTTGTCAAAGTGGCTCAGATCCTTACGCTTGCCCATTTTTCCTGCTTCCAACACATCAACTTCAAGAACTGACTGTTCACTTGCTGCCTAATATATCCCACCACTTGACAGGTGCCATTGGAATGAGATGAGCAATGTTATTCACTTCCCCAGCCCCATGTTGTGGCTGATCGGTGTATGTGTTTGTTCTCTGTATTTAAAGCCTTGATCAATAAGCAAATCAATAAGCCATGCGGGCCCCGTGCCACTGACATGGCCATTGGAACTGCAACCGAGGATTATCATGTATTTAATAGGAAGTGTGCAGTTATGGCACGTCGCATAATGTACTTCTGCCATTAGAAAGCTCTGCGGCCACCTTGATTTGCACCTGCAGAGGTGAAGAGACAGCCAGCTGTTCCACCTAAACGTGATAGGTGGTAATTGCCATTATGCCTGCAACGCTGT